>NW_028161687.1:0-21485 GCF_964263955.1 Coregonus lavaretus | reverse complement strand
ACATGATTATAGGTCAATCATCCAATTAGTGCTCCCTGAGAATTCAACCCAGGAAGTCCAGTCCCCTTCCCAATCCCTGACCTCAATGGACCCACAGCCAATCAATGCTGGACAGGACACTGCAAGGTAATCTGGTAGAAATCATTATCTACCTCACCTTGTGGCACCATATGGCTTTGGTAGAGCGGGTTGTTCTATTGGAATATAAAGGTAATTTACACTTTAGAGAGAACTGCGGTTCGTATGAGTTAGCAGTACAGTGCCTTGCAAAAGTATTCATCCCCCTTGGCGTTTTTCCTATTTTGTTGCATTATAACCTGTAATTTAAATGGATTTTTATTTGGATTTCATGTAATGGACATACACAAAATAGTCCAAATTGGTGAAGTGAAATTAAAAAAATTAATTTTTTCTAAACATTTTAAAAAATAAACAACGGAAATTGTTAGGAAATGGAAGACATACAAGACCACTGATAATCTCCCTTGATCTGGGGCTCCACGCAAGATCTCACCCCGTGGGGTCAAAATGATGTCGTGTTTGGAGGACAAAGAATGCTGAGTTGCATCCAAAGAACACCATAGCTACTGTGAAGCATGGGGGTGGAAACATCATGCTTTGGGGCTGTTTTTCTGCAAAGGGACCAGGACGACTGATCCGTGTAAAGGAAAGAATGAATGGGGCCATGTATCGTGAGATTTTGAGTGAAAACCTCCTTCCATCAGCAAGGGCATTGAAGATGAAACGTGGCTGGGTCTTTCAGCATGACAATGATCCCAAACACACCGACCGGGCAACGAAGGAGTGGCTTCGTAAGAAGCATTTCAAGGTCCTGGAGTGGCCTAGCCAGTCTCCAGATCTCAACCCCATAGAAAATCTTTGGAGGGAGTTGAAAGTCCGTGTTGCCCAGCGACAGCCCCAAAACATCACTGCTCTAGAGGAGATCTGCATGGAGGAATGGGCCAAAATACCAGCAACAGTGTGTGAAAACCTTGTGAAGACTTACAGAAAACATTTGACCTGTGTCATTGCCAACAAAGGGTATATAACAAAGTATTGAGAAACTTTTGTTATTGACCAAATACTTATTTTCCACCATCATTTGCAAATAAAATCATAAAAAATCCTACAATGTGATTTTCTGGATTTTTTCCCCTCATTTTGTCTGTCATAGTTGACGTGTACCTATGATGAAAATTACAGGCCTCTCTCATCTTTTTAAGTGGGAGAACTTGCACAATTGGTGGCTGACTAAATAATTTTTTCCCCCACTGTACCTTCAGTAGTCACATAATTAGTTAAATAAAGTCCACCTGTGTGCAATCTAAGCGTCATATGATCTGTCACATGATCTCAGTAAATATACACCTGTTCTGAAAGGCCCCAGAGTCTGCAACACCACTAAGCAAGGGGCACCACCAAGCAAGGGGCACCATGAAGACCAAGGAGCCTTCCAAACAGGTCAGGGACAAAGTTGTGGAGAAGTACAGATCAGGGTTGGGTTATAAAAAAATATCAGAAACTTTGAACATCCCACGGAGCACCATTAAATCCATTATTAAAAAAATTGAAAGAAAATGGCACCACAACAAACCTGCCAAGAGAGGGCCGCCCACCAAAACTCACGAACCAGGCAAGGAGGGCATTAATCAGAAAGGCAACAACGAAACCAAAGATAACCCTGAAGGAGCTGCAAAGCTCCACAGTGGAGATTGGAGTATCTGTCAATAGGACCACTTTAAGCTGAACACTCCACAGAGCTGGGCTTTACGGAATAGTGGCCAGAAAAAAGCCATTGCTTACAGAAATAAATAAGCAAACAAGTTTGGTGTTCGCCAAAAGGCATGTGGGAGACTCCCCAAACATATGGAAGAAGGTACTCTGGTCAGATGAGACTAAAATTGAGCTTTTTGGCCATCAAGGAAAACGCTATGTCTGGCGCAAACCAAACACCTCTCATCACTCCGAGAACACCATCCCCACAGTGAAGCATGGTGGTGGCAGCATCATGCTGTGGGGATGTTTTTCATTGGCAGGGATTGGGAAACTGGTCAGAATTGAAGGAATGATGGATGGCGCTAAATACAGGGAAATTCTTGAGGGAAATCTGTTTCAGTCTTCCAGAGATTTGAGACTGGGAAGGAGGTTCACCCTGAACCTGTCTAATCGCAGAGTAATTTTTTGCTGTTTTACTTTAGTGCCTTATTGCAAACAGGGTGCATGTTTTGGAATATTTGTATTCTCTACAGGCTTCCTTCTTTTCACTCTGTCATTTAGGTTAGTATTGTGGAGTAACGACAATGTTGTTAATCCATCCTCAGTTTTCTCCCATCACAGCCATTAAACTCTATAACTGTTTTAAAGTCACCATTGGCTTCATGGTGAAATCCCTGAGCGGTTTCCTTCCTCTCCGATAACTGAGTTAGGAAGGACGCCTGTATCTTTGTAGTGACTGGGTGTATTGATACACCATCCAAAGTGTAATTAATAACTTCAAATCAAATCATCAAATCAAATGTTATTTGTCACATACACGTGTTTAGAAGATGTTATAGCGGGTGTAGCGAAATGCTTGTGCTTCTAGCTCCGACAGTGCAGTAATGTCTAACAAGTAATATCTAATAATTTCACAACATACAGTGAGGGAAAAAAAATATTTGATCCCCTGCTGATTTTGTACGTTTTCCCACTGACAAAGACATGATCAGTTTATAATTTTAACGTTAGGTTTATTTGAACAGTCAGAGACAGAATAACAACAAAAACATCCAGAAAAACGCATGTCAAAAAAGTTATAAATTGATTTGCATTTTAATGAGGGAAATAAGTATCAGACAGCTGATGTTCTGAAAGAGCTGCAAAATCTGGACCCCTACAAATCATCTGGGCTAGACAATCTGGACCCTGTCTTTCTAAAATTAGCTGCCGAAATTGTCGCAACCTCTATTACTAGACTGTTCAACCTCTCTTTCGTAACGTCTGAGATCCCCAGAGATTGGAAAGCTGCCACGGCCATCCCCCTCTTCAAAGGGGGTGACACTCTAGATCCAAACTGTTACAGATCTACAGTGAGGGAAAAAAGTATTTGATCCCCTGCTGATTTTGTATGTTTGCACACTGACAAAGACATGATCAGTCTATAATTTTAATGGTAGGTTTATTTTTACAGTGAGAGACAGAATAAAAACAAAAAAATCCAGAAAAACGCATGTCAAAAATGTTATCAATTGATTTGCATTTTAATGAGGGAAAGAAGTATCTCACGATACATGGACCCATTCATTCTTTCCTTTACACGGATCAGTCGTCCTGGTCCCTTTGCAGAAAAACAGCCCCAAAGCATGATGTTTCCACCCCCATGCTTCACAGTAGGTATGGTGTTCTTTGGATGCAACTCAGCATTCTTTGTCCTCCAAACACGACGAGTTGAGTTTTTACCAAAATGTTCTATTTTGGTTTCATCTGACCATATGACATTCTCCCAATCCTCTTCTGGATCATCCAAATGCACTCTAGCAAACTTCAGACGGGCCTGGACATGTACTGGCTTAAGCAGGGGGACACGTCTGGCACTGCAGGATTTGAGTCTCTGGCGGCGTAGTGTGTTACTGATGGTAGGCTTTGTTACTTTGGTCCCAGCTCTCTGCAGGTCATTCACTAGGTCCCCCCGTGTGGTTCTGGGATTTTTGCTCACCGTTCTTGTGATCATTTTGACCCCACGGGGTGAGATCTTGCGTGGAGCCCCAGATCGAGGGAGATTATCAGTGGTCTTGTATGTCTTCCATTTCCTAATAATTGCTCCCACAGTTGATTTCTTCAAACCAAGCTGCTTACCTATTGCAGATTCAGTCTTCCCAGCCTGGTGCAGGTCTACAATTTTGTTTCTGGTGTCCTTTGACAGCTCTTTGGTCTTGGCCATAGTGGAGTTTGGAGTGTGACTGTTTGAGGCTGTGGACAGGTGTCTTTTATACTGATAACAAGTTCAAACAGGTGCCATTAATACAGGTAACGAGTGGAGGACAGAGGAGCCTCTTAAAGACGAAGTTACAGGTCTGTGAGAGCCAGAAATCTTGCTTGTTTGTAGGTGACCAAATACTTATTTTCCACCATCATTTGCAAATAAATTCATTAAAAATCCTACAATGTGATTTTCTGGATTTTCTTTTCTCAATTTGTCTGTCATAGTTGACGTGTACCTATGAAGAAAATTACAGGCCTCTCTCATCTTTTTAAATGGGAGAACTTGCACAATTGGTGGCTGACTAAATACTTTTTTTCCCCACTGTACTACCCACCACTGTGACCTGTACGCTCTTGTTGGCTGGTCCTCACTACATATTCGTCGCCAAACCCACTGGCTCCAGGCCATCTATAAATCACTGCTAGGTAAATCCCCGCCTTATCTTAGCTCATTGGTCACCATAGCAACACCCATCCGTAGCATATGCTCCAGCAGGTATATCTCACTGGTCATCCCCAAAGCAAACACCTCCTTTGGCCGCCATTCCTTCCAGTTCTCTGCTGCCAATGACTGGAACGAATTGCAAAAATCTCTGAAGCTGGAGACTCTTATGTCCCTCACTAACTTTAAGCATCAGTTGTCAGAGCACCTTACCGATCACTGCACCTGTACACAGCCCATCTGAAATTAGCACATCTATCATTCCAGTGTTAATACTAATTGTAATTATTTTTGCACTATGGCCTATTTATTGCCTTACCTCCAGAACTTGCTACATTTGCACACACTGTATATATATTTTCTGTTGTATTTTTGACTTTATGTTTTGTTTTACCCCATATGTAACTCTGTGTTGTTGTTTTATTGCACTGCTTTGCTTTATCTTGGCCAGGTCGCAGTTGTAAATGAGAACTTGTTCTCAACTGACTTACCTGCTTAAATAAAGGTGAAAAAAAAGAAAAAGGTTTCGGGGCTGTCGCTGGGCAATATGGACTTTCAGCTCCTTCCAATGATGTTCTATTGGGTTCAGGTCTGGAGTATGGCTAGGCCACTCCACGACCTTGAGATGCTTCTTACGGAGCCACTCCTTAGTTGCCCTGGCTGTGTTTTTCGGGTCATTGTCATGCTGGAAGACCCAGCCACGCTCCATCTTCAATGCTCTTACTGAGGGAAGCAGGTTGTTGGCCAAGATCTCGCGATACATGGCCCCATCCATCCTCCCCTCAATACGGTGCAGTCGTCCTTTCCCCTTTGCAGAAAAGCATCCCCAAAGAATGATGTTTCCACCTCCATGCTTCATGGTTGGGATGGTGTTCTTGGGGTTGTACTCATCCTTCTTCTTCCTCCAAACACGGCGAGTGGAGTTTAGACCAAAAAGCTCTATTTTTGTCTCATCAGACCACATGACCTTCTCCCATTCCTCCTCTGGATCATCCAGATGGTCATTGGCAAACTTCAGACGGGCCTGGACATGCGCTGGCTTGAGCAGGGGGACATTGCGTGCGCTGCAGGATTTTAATCCATGACGGCGTAGTGTGTTACTAATGGTTTTCTTTGAGACTGTGGTCCCAGCTCTCTTCAGGTCATTGACCAGTTCCTGCCGTGTAGTTCTGGGCTGATCCCTCACCTTCCTCATGATCATTGATGCCCCACGAGGTGAGATCTTGCATGGAGCCCCAGACCGAGGGTGATTGACCGTCATCTTGAACTTCTTCCATTTTCTAATAATTGCGCCAACAGTTGTTGCCTTCTCACCAAGCTGCTTGCCTATTGTCCTGTAGCCCATCCCAGCCTTGTGCAGGTCTACAATTTTATCCCTGATGTCCTTACACAGCTCTCTTGTCTTGGCCATTGTGGAGAGGTTGGAGTCTGTTTGATTGAGTGTGTGGACAGGTGTCTTTTATACAGGTAACGAGTTCAAACAGGTGCAGTTAATACAGGTAATGAGTGGAGAACAGGAGGGCTTCTTAAAGAAAAACTAACAGGTCTGTGAGAGACGGAATTCTTACTGGTTGGTAGGTGATCAAATACTTATGTCATGCAATAAAATGCAAATGAATTACTTAAAAATCATACAATGTGATTTTCTGGATTTTTGTTTTAGATTCCGTCTTTCACAGTTGAAGTGTACCTATGATAAAAATTACAGACCTCTACATGCTTTGTAAGTAGGAAAACCTGCAAAATCGGCAGTGTATCAAATACTTGTTCTCCCCACTGTATATAGACAGGTGTGTTTCTTTCTAAATCATGTACAAACATTTAATTGGCCACAGGCGGACTCCAATCAAGTTGTAGTGACATCTCAAGGATGAGCAAAGGAAATTGGATGTAACTAAGCTCAATTTGGAGTGTCATAGCAAAAGGGTGTGAATACTTACAGTTGAAGTCCGAAGTTTACATACACCTTAGCCAAATACATTTAAACTCAGTTTTTCACAACTCCATGGGGCGGCAGGTAGCTTAGTGGGTAAGAGCGTTGTGCCAGTAACCAAAAGGTCGCTGGTTCTAATCCCTGAGCCGACTAGGTGAAAAATCTGTCGATGTGCCCTTGAGCAAGGCACTTAACCCTAATTGCTCCTGTAAGTCGCTCTGGATAAGAGCGTCTGCTAAATGACTAAAATGTAAACTCAGTTTTTCACAACTTCTGACATTTAATCCTAGTAAAAATTCCCTGTCTTAGGTCAGTTAGGATCACCACTTTACTTTAAGAATGTGAAATGTCAGAATAATAGTAGAGAGAATGATTTATTTCAGCTTTTTTTTCTTTCATCACATTCACAGTGGGTCAGAAGTTTACATACACTCAATTAGTATTTGGTATATATATATTTAAATTGTTTAACGTTTCGGGTAGCCTTTCACAAGCTTCCCACAATAAGTGGGATATAAGCCCATTCCTCCTGACAGAGCTGGTGTAACTGGGTCAGGTTTGTAGGCCTCCTTGCTTGCACACGCCTTTTCAGTTCTGCCCACACATTTTCTATAGGATTGAGGTCAGGGCTTTGTGATGGCCACTCAAATACCTTGACTTTGTTGTCCTTAAGCCATTTTGCCACAACTTTGGAAGTATGCTTGGGGTCATTGTCCATTTGGAAGACCCATTTGCGACCAAGCTTTAACTTCCTGACTGATGTCTTGAGATGTTGCTTCAATATATCCACATAATTTGCCTTCCTCATGATGCCATCTATTTTGTGAAGTGCACCAGTCCCTCCTGCAGCAAAGCACCCCCACAGCATGATGCTGCCACCCCCGTGCTTCACGGTTGGGATGGTGTTCTTCGGCTTGCAAGCAACCCCCTTTTTCCTCCAAACATAACGATGGTCATTATGGCCAAACAGTTATATTTTTGTTTCATCAGACCAGAGGACATTTATCCAAAAAGTGCGATCTTTGTCCCCATGTGCAGTTGCAAACCGTAGTCTGGCTTTTTTATGGCGGTTTTGGAGCAGTGGCTTCTTCCTTGCTGAGCGGCCTTTCAGGTTATGTCGATATAGGACTCGTTTTACTGTGGATATAGATACTTTTGTACCTGTTTCCTCCAGCATCTTCACAAGGTCCTTTGCTGTTGTTCTGGGATTGATTTGCACTTTTCGCATCAAAGTACGTTCATCTCTAGGAGACAGAACGCGTCTCCTTCCTGAGCGGTATGACGACTGCGTGGTCCCATGGTGTCTATACTTGTGTACTATTGTTTGTACAGATGAATGTGGTACCTTCAGGCGTTTGGAAATTGCTCCCAAGGATGAACCATACTTGTGGAGGTCTACTATTTTTTTCCTGAGGTCTTGGCTGATTTCTTTTGATTTTCCCATGATGTCAAGCAAAGAGGCACTGAGTTTGAAGGTAGGCCTTGAAATACATCCACAGGTACACATCCAATTGACTCAAATGATGTCAATTAGCCTATCAGAAGCTTCTAAAGCCATGACATCATTTTCTGGAATTTTCCAAGCTATTTAAAGGCACAGTCAATTTAGTATATGTAAACTTCTGACACACTGTAATTGTGATACAGTGAATTATAAGTGAAATAATCTGTCTGTAAACAATTGTTGGAAAAATTACTTGTGTCATGCACAAAGTACAGTAGATGTCCTAACACTTGCCAAAACTATAGTTTGTTAACAAGAATTTGTGGAGTGGTTGAAAAACGAGTTTAATGACTCCAACCAATGTGTATGTAAACTTCCGACTTCAACTGTAGCTCTTTGGACCCCGTTAGGTATAAAATAAAAAAGGTGGTCACCAAATAAATCATTAGAAATAAGGTTTTGAAGTGTCTGTCCTACAGTGGGGGAAAAAAGTATTTAGTCAGCCACCAATTGTGCAAGTTCTCCCACTTAAAAAGATGAGAGAGGCCTGTAATTTTCATCATAGGTACACGTCAACTATGACAGACAAATTGAGAAAAGAAAATCCAGAAAATCACATTGTAGGATTTTTTATGAATTTATTTGCAAATTATGGTGGAAAATAAGTATTTAGTCACCTACAAACAAGCAAGATTTCTGGCTCTCACAGACCTGTAACTTCTTCTTTAAGAGGCTCCTCTGTCCTCCACTCGTTACCTGTATTAATGGCACCTGTTTGAACTTGTTATCAGTATAAAAGACACCTGTCCACAACCTCAAACAGTCACACTCCAAACTCCACTATGGCCAAGACCAAAGAGCTGTCAAAGGACACCAGAAACAAAATTGTAGACCTGCACCAGGCTGGGAAGACTGAATCTGCAATAGGTAAGCAGCTTGGTTTGAAGAAATCAACTGTGGGAGCAATTATTAGGAAATGGAAGACATACAAGACCACTGATAATCTCCCTCGATCTGGGGCTCCACACAAGATCTCACCCTGTGGGGTCAAAATGATCACAAGAACGGTGAGCAAAAATCCCAGAACCACACGGGGGGACCTAGTGAATGACCTGCAGAGAGCTGGGACCAAAGTAACAAAGCCTACCATCAGTAACACACTACGCCGCCAGGGACTCAAGTCCTGCAGTGCCAGACATGTCCCCCTGCTTAAGCCAGTACATGTCCAGGCCCGTCTGAAGTTTGCTAGAGTGCATTTGGATGATCCAGAAGAGGATTGGGAGAATGTCATATGGTCAGATGAAACCAAAATATAACTTTTTGGTAAAAACTCAACTCGTCGTGTTTGGAGGACAAAGAATGCTGAGTTGCATCCAAAGAACACCATACCTACTGTGAAGCATGGGGGTGGAAACATCATGCTTTGGGGCTGTTTTTCTGCAAAGGGACCAGGACGACTGATCCGTGTAAAGGAAAGAATGAATGGGGCCATGTATCGTGAGATTTTGAGTGAAAACCTCCTTCCATCAGCAAGGGCATTGAAGATGAAACGTGGCTGGGTCTTTCAGCATGACAATGATCCCAAACACACCGCCCGGGCAACGAAGGAGTGGCTTCGTAAGAAGCATTTCAAGGTCCTGGAGTGGCCTAGCCAGTCTCCAGATCTCAACCCCATAGAAAATCTTTGGAGGGAGTTGAAAGTCTGTGTTGCCCAGCGACAGCCCCAAATCATCACTGCTCTAGAGGAGATCTGCATGGAGGAATGGGCCAAAATACCAGCAACAGTGTGTGAAAACCTTGTGAAGACTTACAGAAAACGTTTGGCCTGTGTCATTGCCAACAAAGGGTATATAACAAAGTATTGAGAAACTTTTGTTATTGACCAAATACTTATTTTCCACCATAATTTGCAAATAAATTCATTAAAAATCCTACAATGTGATTTTCTGGGGTTTTTTCTTCTAATTTTGTCTGTCATAGTTGACGTGTACCTATGATGAAAATTACAGGCCTCTCTCATCTTTTTAAGTGGGAGAACTTGCACAATTGGTGGCTGACTAAATACTTTTTTCCCCCACTGTATATCTAGGAGATATATGAAATATATAAAGTTCAGGAAATATCTTTGTTTTTTTGGACACACATTTAACCCCGTATTTTTGTTGGCACAAAACGACCTCCATACTTCAATTTATTTGTATGGGTTACCTTCAGATGAGTCCCGTGACACTTTTGGGGGTTGTAGAGCAAACCGGAGAACACCATCATTTTCGTGAGAGTCACATCTTTCTGTAGAGTAGGCCAAACCGTTCAGACGCTACAGACGTTTTCGTAAGAAGATCGATTTGTGGGATGTCTCATAGTCTGACAAACACTGCTGTAGCTGGGCCAACCTCCACTGCAGATGCGGAAGACCGACATAGGCGGATGCAGTGGATATCTCTAGCTTAAACTGCTGGATTTTGATGGGGATTTTTCTATTATGTTACTCTTATTAAATGAATAACTTCTCTGAGAATGACTACAGTACTACGCCACATGCTACAGAGTTCAAACATGATAATTACCTTGGTAATCCTGTGATTTCCTTCTGATAGAGCTGGAAACAAACAGCTTCGCTTCAGCCCGGGCCCTGTGAGGTAATTTTATGCTTGACATGTTGTGGGATTAACACAGCAAACCAAGATAAGAAACCGGCTCTAACATCTTCACGTCTCCTCTACAGTCTTCACTATAGGGATGATTTCTCATTATTATTGATGGTCAGGAACAAACCCTGAACCATAACCTCTCCCTGTTTTGCAATGTGTTATGTTGAGCAATTAAGTAATACATTGTAATATCTTATTAACATAATTTATGCATTTTTGGAAAGGTATAGAAAAAGGAATGTTTAATGCGTCATGGACTGTGTCATTGAACATTTATGTGTCACTGAACGTTTGGATTGGTGTGCAAATGTTTTTCCAATTTCTGGCCCTAAAAATGTTTGTGTTTGTGTGTGTGTCACATGGTAGACAGAAAGCCGTCCCATTAGGGCCTCTGCCAAAACTGACAGGTGGAGCTCAGAGACACCATGACGATAAAATAATAAACTGCCATAAACTGCCACAGTTAATGTCATTTCCTGCCACAACAGAGATACAGCATGTTATTCTCCCTCCCCTAGAGAGGAACCCAAACTCCCAAAGCTATGTGTTGTTGTTGTGTGTCACATTCTAAAAGACTCCCTGCTGTCAGTTGGTTGTCCGGTGGCGGATTATGTCTGTAACCATGGCGATGGCAGCACAGATGGGAGTCCAGACCGCGGTGGCGTCCAACGCGGAGGGTGACAGACTGTGGGAAGGTTGCCGTGGACAGAGACAGAGAGCGTGCTGGACAACCACAAGGAACAGGAAAACAAACAACTAGACTCGGTGGGGCTTTGTATACAGCAACACACACATCACATAGAAAGTACTGATCTAGCTTCATAACCCTCCTGCATCGACCACACCAGAACAAACACACTTCTGAAGATAGATAGATAGAGAGAGAGGAGACGGCAAAAGGAGATTGATAGACAGAGAGAGAAGAGATGGAGAGAGGAGATAGAGACAGAGAGAGAAGAGATGAGAGGAGACTGCGAGAGGAAATAGATAGACAGAGAGAGAAGAGAGAGAGGAGAGAGAAGAGATGGCGAGAGGAGATAGAGAGACAGAAAGAGAAGAGAGAGAGGAGAGAGCGGAGATAGAGACAGAGAGATGAGAGGAGACAGAGAGGGAAGAGATGGAGAGAGGAGATAGAGAGACAGAGAGAGAATAGAAGGAGAGAGGAGACAGATAGGGAAGAGATGGAGAGAGGAGATAGAGAGACAGAGAGAGAAGAGAAGGAGAGAGGAGACAGAGAGGGAAGAGATGGAGAGAGGAGATAGAGAGACAGAGAGAGAAGAGAAGGAGAGAGGAGACAGACAGGGAAGAGATGGAGAGAGGAGATAGAGACAGAGAGAGAAGAGATGGAGAGAGGAGATAGAGACAGAGAGAGAAGAGAGAGGAGACTGCGAGAGGAGATACAGAGACAGAGGATAAGAGACGGAGATAGCTTTAGAAAAAGGATACGCAAGTTATAAAGAATTGGGAAGAGGAATGTGATACTGAAAGAGAAAAATTAGAGAGGTAATAGTTAGACAACGAGTGAGAAAGACAGTGAGAAAGCAGCGGAGAGAGAAAGCCAGCAAAGTGCTAGCCAGCCGGGGAGGGGTGGTGTGGTGGTGATCAATTCCACAGTGGGGTACTCACAGTGGTGTAAAGTACTTAAGTAAAAATACTTTGAAGTACTACTTAAGTTATTTTGGGGGGTATCTGTACTTTACTATTTATATTTTTGACAACTTTTACTTTTGCTTCACTACATTCCTAAAGAAAATTATGTATTTTTACTCCATACATTTTCCCTGACACCCAAAAGTACTTGTTACATTTCGAAAGCTTGGCAGGACAGGAAAGTGGTCCAATTCACGCACTTTTCAAGAGAACATCCCTGGTCATCCCTACTGCCTCTGATCTGGCAGACTCACTAAACACAAACGCTTTGCTTGTAAATGATGTCTGAGTGTTGGAGTGTACCCCTGGCTATCCATACATTTTTAAACAAGAAAACCGTGCTGTCTGGTTTGATTAATATAAGGAATGTGAAATGATTTATACTTTTACTTTTGATACTTAAGTATATTTTAGCAAGTACATTGACTTTTGTTACTTAAGTATATTTAAAACCAAATACTTTTAGACTTTTACTCAAGTAGTGTTTTACTGGGTGACTTTCACTTTTACTTGTGTCATTTTCTATTAAGGTATCTTTACATTTACTCAAGTATGATAATTGGGTACTTTTTCCACCACTGGCTACTCATGTGGGGTTCCAGAGCAGTTTGTCCCTCAGTTGGAAAGCTTAACACCTGCCTGCAGTCTCTGCCTGTGTCACTGCCCCGTGGCCCTCCGTGGCCCTCCGTGCCTGTTGTGATCTGGCCACAGATGTCCCTTCCCTGAATGCCTTGCAGCATGGCCAGCTAGGCCAGCAGAGAGTCAGAGAGCCATGTGCAGGGCTTGGTCAGGACAACAACAATACTTATCTATTAATGCTGTTCACTTCCTCTCACCATCTCATCATCACCACGACGACACAGGAACAGTATCCCACAACAAAGGGGCATCACTCTCTCTGTCAACAAACAACAAGCACCGAAGCTCTGAGTTTGAAGCCATTGGGTTGGGGAGAGACAGCTGGGATTGGATTGGAGTTCCAGTTATTAGGAAGTCAATGATGTGCCTCCTGTTGAAATAATGCCTACAATTTGACACAGAAAGTCTAAGCATGTTTAACTGGTTGGCGGGCCATATGAGGGAGGATGGTCAATATGAATGTGATTAATGTAATTGATGGTGATGGCTACACAAACTCCCTCTCGTGTTATTAGTTAGAGACATACATGTGTTGCATTGAACTACAGGTAGGTAGTAGTGAATGCAATATGAAAGGCCGGAGTGACGTTGAAGTAGAGGAAATTCACAAACAAACAACAGAGCTTTACAATACTGTTACCCAGATCAGGGGTGTCATGCACCCATTATTTTAGAGGGGGCACAAAGAACTTGAGAATGGAGGCTTAGTGGTCTGGAGGGGGGCTGAAGTTGGAGAATTTAGCATTTTTCAAACACCTGAAACAGCTTTTTCCTGCAATCTAGAGCAAAACTCATTATTTCTAATTCGATGTAAAAACTATGTATTTTATTCTGCAAAGGTTATCTAAGCATACCTCTTTTCCTGTTCAGTTGTCATTTTAATGAGGGTGTCATTCTGACTGTTGTAAATCATACATCTCAATAAATTGCACTAACTAGGGCTGTGGTGGTCATGACATTTTGTCAGCCTGTGATTGTCACACAAATAACTGCCAGTCTCACGGTAATTGACCGGTAATTAACATAAACAAGTTTAACATCTCCTGGCTTCCACGCATAGCCTACAAGCCACTGATGCAGACCTTTGTAACATCTACATTGAAAAAAGTATAATAAATCAATTTAATATAGCCTACACCATCACAATAAATCCATAATTTATTTTAGACAGGTCTAAAGAAATGTAATATGAAGAAAATGTAGTCTATTTCAGAAGTACCGAATAGCATACTCTGAGTTGTCATTATGTTAGGCCCTGATCTGGCTATGCCATATGGCTGTGGGCTACATTAGTTCATTCCTCAGACAAGATTTGCTTAGAATTTTGTGGCATTATTTCATATTATTTATAGTATGAAGAATACAATTGAACATAGCTGAATAAAATAGAAAGGATGTATTCCCCAAATGATTTCTGAGGGAATGCGCACATGCGGCTATTTTGTGTTGAGCGGTTAACAAAGAAACTGGTCCTCCTATATGCTTAATTTAGAGTTATTTATGCAACTTTAGTTGTGATACAAACATTGGGCTATATGCTTGGATTTTTAATACATTCTAAGGCTGCATGATGCTGCTCTAATGACGATTTGAAAAAGGTTGCATGAAAGGCATGAGCTCTGCTTTGTTCCTTGTGCAGGCTACACACACTTCATCAGTCTCTCATTCACAATTTGACAAGCACTTGATAATATTCTCACCAGGCCTCGAATTTCACGGTGGCATCCCCCTTGTGTGGCCGTAATGCCCCCTAAAAAATCCATGCCTTTTGCGGCCAATGTGGCCATTGTGCCCTTGGACTGAATATAATAATTATAATTCCCTTCTCCTGGCTGCCAATCGTCGTGCTCCGAAGCACCTCTCACTCACATGGCTTTCTCACATATCTCAATTCTTATTTGCCAATGCCCATCACATGATCGGGTCCATCTCACGGGCATCTCAGCTCTGAAGTAGGCTACAAGTGAAGACAGACACATCGGGCAATCAACTGCCCACGTCCCTCTTATCAAATTCCGAGGCGCATATTGAAGACGTTAGAAGAACTGTCCGCATTTACTTTCCGTCAGCCAACAAGATGAGTAGGACTAATGAACAGCACAAGCACTAGCCTGTGTCAATCTACCATCCCCCATAGTACAGAAGTTGACCTATTGTCTTGGTCAACTTGTCCTTCTGTGCGAGAAATAAATATTCTAAACATACTCTGGGACAGTTGTGGGATGCGATAGATCCCAAATTAATACAACCACTCGCATCAAAAACCCTTTCAAAAGCTATGAGGCTGATATCAGAACAATTAGCTTAAAATGTTGATAAACTATTAGGATATTTCTTCACATAATAAGTGCAGCAATGCGCATGTGGCAGTAGGCTATAAGCGCAAATGTTCCAAAATGCAATCAATTAGCAGGAAAACACTGTTCTCAAAAGTGACCGCAAACACGATTATGCTTGTAATGCTTTATTATACAGGTGCATTTTTATGGTGATACAAACCTTATGGAAACGTATAGACCTATGTGCTAGGCTACATGAGGTGTGCGACTATGATTTGAACAAGTCCAAAAAAAGGCATACGCTGTTTCTTGCCTTACTGCACACACTGGGCATCATTCACAAGTGATAGGGTAATATTGTCACCCATCAGACTATTCTTAATTTAATCTTGTCTTTACATATACTAAATCAGTGGTTCCCAACCTGGGGTCCGCGCCCCCCTTTGGGGGGCGCCAGAGTTCACAGGGAGGGGCACGTGATCTCATTTGCTTTGAGGTCAAACATGCGTAAAATGTTCCACTATAATTTTATTGTAAAATTAATACATTTTAAAATGTTATTAAAGATCATATGCGTGCAATGCCAAGGCCAATCTAAAAAATTATAATAATGGCAGAGAAATGTAAAAGTGGTAATTCCCTGTCAAAAGTTGTACACGTCAATGACCCGCGCTCAATCAGTTTCAGCTAGCAGCTCGTTTTTTTCCTGCAGTCAGAGCATCACAATTTTATGAATAAAACAACATGGCTAAGAAACGAAAAAGTGCTGATGACTCATCATCAAAAAAGAAAGTAAGGCTATATCTCGAGAGTTATCTTAACTTCGGTTTTATTGAAGGACAGGACAGGACTTGGCCAGAATGTGTAATTTGTGGCGAGAAGCTAGCTAATGACAGCATGAAGCCAAGCAAAATGCAACGACACCAGGAAACAAAACACTAGGAGACTGTTGGTGAAGGTCAGGATTTTTTTGAGAGGAAGAAGCAGTTGGCACTATCAAAAAGATCCACAGACATCAGAAAAGCATTTCAAAGAGCAGGCAGTGATTTACACAGAGCCACTGAGGCGTCATTTGAGTGTTCGCTATTAATTGCCAAGGCTAAAAAGCTGCACAATATTGGAGAGCAGCTAATCAAAACCGCCTGCCTGAAAATTGTAGAGAGGCTGTGTGGCCCACAGGTGGTGGATAAAGTGAGAACCGTCCCACCCTCTGACAACACTGTCAAAGACAGAATTGATAAAATGGCTGGAGATTGTCAAAACCAGCTGCACGAGAAGCGTAGGAATGTTCCCTTTGCCATTCAGTTGGATGAAACAACAACAGTGTCCGACGAATCCGTGCTCATCGTTTATGTGCAATATTTTGCCTTTGATGACTTGAAACAAGACATTCTTATGTCTACCAATCTAGCCACAACAACCACAGGCTATATTTTTATAGCTATGGACTCATATCTCTCGTCCAACAATCTGCCCTACGAGAATATTGTTGCATGCTGCACTGATGGGGCTGCAGCGTTGATGGGCAAAAACAAGGGATTTAACAGCCGATTGAAGGAAAAAGCCCCGGGGTGTGCAATTTTCCACTGCATGCTACATCGCAAAGCATTGGCCAGTAAAAAAACTTTCGGAAGACCTTAGTAAAACCCTGGCAACTGTTGTTAAAGTTGTAAACTTTATTAAGGCTTGCCCTACTAACAAGAGATTGTTTGCCCAGCTGTGTGATGATGAAGCGCATCAAACACTGCTGTTACACACAGAGGTACGCTGGTTGTCACGTGGACAAGTGCTTGTGCGTTTTATGGAACTGCAGGAAAAAATAAAGGAATTTTTGCAAGATCACAATCGACCACTGTGCGAACAGCTGACTGATGCGTTTTGGATCAAAACGGCATACCTAGCGGATACATTCACTCTCTACAATGAGACAAACAAGCGGATGCAGGGTCCTGAATCAAACGTCATGCACTGCAAAGACTCTCTCAACGCTTTTGTGCGGAAACTGGAGTACAGATTTGGAAAAATGTCAAAAGGGGAGCTACAACAATTTCCACTGCTGATGAAACAGTCTGGTGGCACTGTGCCTGCGTCTTTACGCACTGAGTTTACCCGGCACATGAACATGCTTCGGGAGGAAATTAAATCCTGTTTTGCCGATGTAGACGAATACTTATCAAAGGAATCATGGGTGACGGACCCTTATATTTGCATTCTCGAGGATGTGGAAAACCTCGGCTGTGAAGATGAGCTTGTTGACCTTCAAGACGATTCTATGTCATGAAATATTTCCACGAGAACGGATACAAAAAGTTTTGGATTGTCAAAGGACACGCTATTGCACCCCGACTGGCCAAACACGCAGCTACAGTGGGGGAAAAAAGTATTTAGTCAGCCACCAATTGTGCAAGTTCTCCCACTTAAAAAGATGAGAGGCCTGTAATTTTCATCATAGGTACACGTCAACTATGACAGACAAAATGAGAAAATAAAATCCAGCAAATCACATTGTAGGATTTTTAATGAATTTATTAGCAAATTATGGTGGAAAATAAGTATTTGGTCAATAACAAAAGTTTCTCAATACTTTGTTATACAGTGGGGGAAAAAAGTATTTAGTCAGCCACCAATTGTGCAAGTTCTCCCACTTAAAAAGATGAGAGAGGCCTGTAATTTTCATCATAGGTACACGTCAACTATGACAGACAAATTGAGAAAAGAAAATCCAGAAAATCACATTGTAGGATTTTTTATGAATTTATTAGCAAATTATGGTGGAAAATAAGTATTTGGTCAATAACAAAAGTTTCTCAATACTTTGTTATATACCCTTTGTTGGCAATGACACAGGTCAAACGTTTTCTGTAAGTCTTCACAAGGTTTTCACACACTGTTGCTGGTATTTTGGCCCATTCCTCCATGCAGATCTCCTCTAGAGCAGTGATGTTTTGGGGCTGTCGCTGGGCAACACGGACTTTCAACTCCCTCCAAAGATTTTCTATGAGGTTGAGATCTGGAGACTGGCTAGGCCACTCCAGGACCTTGAAATGCTTCTTACGAAGCCACTCCTTCGTTGCCCGGGCGGTGTGTTTGGGATCATTGTCATGCTGAAAGACCCAGCCACGTTTCATCTTCAATGCCCTTGCTGATGGAAGGAGGTTTTCACTCAAAATCTCACGATACATGGCCCAATTCATGCTTTCCTTTACACGGATCAGTCGTCCTGGTCCCTTTGCAGAAAAACAGCCCCAAAGCATGATGTTTCCACCTCCATGCTTCACAGTAGGTATGGTGTTCTTTGGATGCAACTCAGCATTCTTTGTCCTCCAAACACGACGAGTTGAGTTTTTACCAAAAAGTTATATTTTGGTTTCATCTGACCATATGACATTCTCCCAATCCTCTTCTGGATCATCCAAATGCACTCTAGCAAACTTCAGACGGGCCTGGACATGTACTGGCTTAAGCAGGGGGACATGTCTGGCACTGCAGGATTTGAGTCCCTGGCGGCGTAGTGTGTTACTGATGGTAGGCTTTGTTACTTTGGTCCCAGCTCTCTGCAGGTCATTCACTAGGTCCCCCCGTGTGGTTCTGGGATTTTTGCTCACCGTTCTTGTGATCATTTTGACCCCACGGGGTGAGATCTTGCGTGGATTCCCAGATCGAGGGAGATTATCAGTGGTCTTGTATGTCTTCCATTTCCTGATAATTGCTCCCACAGTTGATTTCTTCAAACCAAGCTGCTTACCTATTGCAGATTCAGTCTTCCCAGCCTGGTGCAGGTCTACAATTTTGTTTCTGGTGTCCTTTGACAGCTCTTTGGTCTTGGCCATAGTGGAGTTTGGAGTGTGACT
Source organism: Coregonus lavaretus (assembly GCF_964263955.1). Taxonomy (NCBI): domain Eukaryota; kingdom Metazoa; phylum Chordata; class Actinopteri; order Salmoniformes; family Salmonidae; genus Coregonus; species Coregonus lavaretus. The sequence continues at coordinate 2,636 of NW_028161687.1, read as the reverse complement.
GTTTGAGGTTGTGGACAGGTGTCTTTTATACTGATAACAAGTTCAAACAGGTGCCATTAATACAGGTAACGAGTGGAGGACAGAGGAGCCTCTTAAAGAAGAAGTTACAGGTCTGTGAGAGCCAGAAATCTTGCTTGTTTGTAGGTGACCAAATACTTATTTTCCACCATAATTTGCTAATAAATTCATTAAAAATCCTACAATGTGATTTTCTGGATATTTTTTTTCTCAATTTGTCTGTCATAGTTGACGTGTACCTATGATGAAAATTACAGGCCTCTCTCATCTTTTTAAGTGGGAGAACTTGCACTATTGGTGGCTGACTAAATACTTTTTTTCCCCACTGTAAAAGGGTTATTCTACCATGCTTGTAACAACAAACACAAAAGCCCGTAACAGGCTCGATGTCCACCAGGACTTTAGGCTGGCTGTCACTAGCATCACACCTGACATCCCATCCCTGGTCAGAGGTATGCAGGCCCAAGGTGGCCATTAGTTTTTTAAGGAAGGAACAAGATATTGATTGTAACGTACTGTTTGTTATTGTTACTTATTTTTCATTTTTATAACACAGACATTATAGCTGTGTCAAAACCAGTGTTCACATGATGTGCATGTGTGTATGCAACAAACTGCACCGTTTCAGTTAATTGGTCTGAGGGAGATCTAGGACAGAGCTATATAGGTGCTGTTAATCACTTATTACGCTGATAATGAATCATTATTATTATTTTGGTAACAATGTGTGTGTATAGGCCTACAGTTGATTATACACAAAGATAACCAGGGCAAACCAAAGAGAAAAGGAAAGAAAAACATTTTTGCCAATAAAGATTTGGAATTAATCACTTTGTTATTATTTCAGCTTTTCAGCTTTTCTTGGGGGGGGGGCTCAGCTTTTCTTAGATACAAGTAGGGGGGGCTCCAAGGAAAAAAGGTTGGGAACCACTGTACTAAATAATATATGTGAAATTAGTTTTGATTTAGAATGGACCATTATCATGCACCTGTCTCGGAACAGGGGCAGGGGAAAAAAATACATGTCGTATATGCACTTAAATAGTGAATAGAGGACGCTTTTCCCGTGGTTAATTTTAAGTCCAGCCAGGTAAGCTATACTCCTGTTGTAAAGCGAAGTAATGTGCTTAATATTAGGAAAGTTGAGAAATACATATAGTAGGCCTAGCCTATAGAAAGCTGATGGGATCCTCCTCTTTTTAATAGAGGCTATCAAAACTCTGTTTTCTCACGCAATTGCCTAGCCTATGTTGCGCAACATGAGCTCTCATGAAGTGTTTGATTTGATTTTCAATTACATTTACATTGATGTCAGAGTGATTAGTGGGACAATAGAGTGCTGAGTACCAGGTAGTTAGCAAGTTTGGTAGGCTACTAATGACCATCAGCAGCATCAGCTATGGAGAAGCCTAGCTACCGTGACTAAACGATCACGTGGAATTTGACTGCGGTCATGACTCGTGACCGCCGGTGTGGCAGTAATAAGGTCACCGTAACAGCCCTAGTAGCACTAACATGCTTAGGATATTACATCCAAATTACAACACAGTACATGGGATCATAACACACATCATCATTTGTGATGTTTTATTTGTGCTTCTCATGACTGTATTTTTGTATTTTAATGTATATATGTTTGAATATAATGTGTATATTTATGTTATATTCAAACAGGGCACATTTATAAAAGAGACCTAGGTCTCAATATGTTTTCCCTGTTAAAATAAATGAAAGTACACACATATCTTGATATTATCATAAGGTGTCAGATTACATTCAAACCAAATATTTTTCTGCATATCTAAGCAACCTCTTGAGCTGTCTGTATCCTCCTGACTGATGGTTATTTTTTTAAAGAAACAAAATATGCTTCTCTGTATCCCTGCTAAATCTGGATAAAAGATTGAAAGGAATGTGAGTCATATTCAGAATATTTCATAATTTCTTGTTTTTCTAAAGTCTAGAAACCTTGCCAGCAGGCCAGCTAAGATATTTAGACAAGCTAGCTACTTTAACTTGATTGATAGCCTGAAATGGCTTGGTAGCTAGTTATGAGGTTGGGAGATTGGGAACCTACATGTACAGGCTCTGTCGTAGCCTGCCGCGACCGGGAGACCCATGGGGCGGCGCACAATTGGCCCAGCGTCGTCCAGGGTAGGGGAGGGAATGGCCGGCAGGGATGTTGGTAGAGCAGTTGGTAGAGCATGGCGTTTGCAACGCCAGGGTTGTGAGTTCGATTCCCACGGGGGGCCAGTATAAAAAATTAATAAAAAATAATGTATGCACTCACTAACTGTAAGTCGCTCTGGATAAGAGCGTCTGCTAAATGACTAAAAAAATTAAATAAAAAGTCGGAAGTTTACATACACTTAGGTTGGAGTCATTAAAACTCGTTTTTCAACCACTCCACAAATTACTTGTTTACAAACTATAGTTTTGGCAAGTCGGTTAGGACATCTACTTTGTGCATGACACAAGTACATTTTCCAACAATTGTTTACAGACCGATTATTTCACTTATAATTCACCGTATCACAATTCCAGTTGGTCAGAAGTTTACATACACTAAGTTGACTGTGCCTTTAAACAGCTTGGAAAATTCCAGAAAATGATGTCAT
>NW_028161688.1:55000-100142 GCF_964263955.1 Coregonus lavaretus | reverse complement strand
GCACACGCTGTGGTTCTCCAGGACCACGTATGTATTTACCCTTATCTTACCAGGTAAGTTGAACGTACCTGGACTGGACATCAACAATACTGTCTTTCCATAATAATGATGGGACAACAACAAAGAAACTGTCTAATACACCACGGATCAAAGAGACCAAGCAGTTAAAGAAAATCAAACAGCCCACAAATCCCAAACGTTCCCTACCCTTACCGGGAACTGACCTCAATTGCAGGAAGCTCATTGGGTAGCACTATTAAAATATTACAATGTTGTGTTTCTCAGTAATTCCACCTCTCTTATTTATGGAAGGGAAGGTAGAAAAAATAAACATCCCAAAGGCAGAAAGATGCAAGCCAGGCACGCATGTGAGGCTTTTCAATAACATCCTGAAGGATGTATTTTTAGTCAGGAAGCACTAGAGACCGCTCGGGAGGGCCTTGCTGTCCGGACCAACGGTGGTCCAACGGTTTTGGGAGCGTTGGATGGAAAGTTTGGACATGGAGTGACTCAGCCATGCCCGGTCTCTTTCGGATGCACAGTGAGGCGAACACCTCCGGAACACACACACAATCCGCTGGGAGGAGAGTACACATGCACACCGTCAGACGAATACACACACACACACTGCTGACCCTGCGTAATATAACAATGTGGCTGACTTGTATGCACATACATGATGTCTTAACATGCAGCTATCACTTGACCTTAAAGGAAAACTCCATCCCAAAACTATATTTTGGTATTTGTTCCATTAGTCCATTGTTGATATAGTGCAGACGTGTCAGCAATCAAGTTCTCAAGATATATAACTTTAAAAAACACAGCCGGTATGATTTATTTACCCTTTATTTAACCAGATAAGTCAATTGAGAACCAATTCTCATTTACAATAACGACCTGGCCAAGAGGCATAACATTGCAACAGTGAACAAACAGGACAACACACAATACCACTAAAAAATAAATAAAGCACACTATACAGAGAAAACAAATACACAACCATAAGAAATATTCACAGTGGGTTAGAACAGAAAAGTCCAAGGCAACACAGCAGACTTAATAACCAGCAGGTACATTGATCAGATAGCAGCTCAGTTTATATGTTTTTGAAGGAGTCTGGTGAGATGACCGTGTCAAGTTTGAGAGTTAAATGCATCACACCAGCTGTATTTCTGTATTTTGAAAGTTATATATCTTGAGAACTTGATTGCTGACATGCAAAACATTTTGGGACTATATCAACAATGGACTAATGAAACAAATACCAAACGTTTTGTGTGGAATTGTCCTTTAATGACACATAAGCTGTGAGTTACATAGTGTATTTTGGCTTATACCACTGTGTTGTTATACAACACTGGTTTTCAGAAGGAGATACTTCTCTGCTTCGAAACGTGTCATGTTTTCATGTGTGACGACCGACAAGAGGCTTTACTTTACCAGGGACACCTGTTGCCCCCCCCCAACCCCCCCCCCCCCCCCCCCCCACCCCACCCCACCCCACCCACCCAGATTACTGCGCTCAGCAACCAGACAAAATATAGATTTTCCGATTTTCCTCCTTGATGCACAAAGCCCACTTAGATGAAATGGGGTTATCTCACTGTCACCATACTCCATATCCATACTCCATACTGCCTAATGCTCCATATCTTGTGATTTGGACCCCCTGCTGGGAGCAAATTTACATTTTCCTCCAGTCACAATGACATTTTGTGAGGCAAAAAATAGTTAATCCGTGAGGCGGGAAACCACACGTGTAACCTAGTGCTCAATGGTGTTTTTGTAGTTTTCCCATCCGCCCGTAACGTTGTGTTTGAGTATTGTTTTTCTCAGAGCTCAGAAATTAATTAATTCAGAAATGAACACGTGCACACGCACACACACTTTTGGGACTTTTGCTTGATCTTGCACCCGGAGGATGGGGAAAAAAAGAAGCCTTGTCCCTTACGCATATAACTCCTTCCCGCACCTCATATATACACACATGTAAATACCTACACGTGCACGCACACACACACACACACACACACACACACACACACACACACACACACACACAATGACTACTGGCTCTAAGCGTAGTTGCACAGCTTTACGGCCCATCAGCTCTCTCTCTCTCTCGAAGAGAAACAGTGACACCAAGAGGCCAGGAGAGTGTATTTCAAGTCCACAAATGATTATTGCTTTTCAGCTCTACCGCTTCATAATGATTCTCAGATATTATATGTATTTAGGTCATTTCAATGCAAAATATTAACTTTGGTGGATTGGTTTCGTAACTGAAATGTGTGCAATAAGAAAGAACTGGACTGTAAAGGTTTCCAGCAAGGTCATTGGGATGCAATGGGCAGAGAGAGCAGGATGAAGGTGGTCAGGCATCGGCCAGGGAGAGGAACCGGGAACTCCTAGCTTGGGTCAGGAGGTACACAGGAATCAGATGTAAACTACCATCCAGGAATCAGATGTAAACTACCATCCAGGAATCAGCTGGTAACTACCATCCAGGAATCAGCTGGTAACTTCCATCCAGGAATCAGTGGTTAACTGCCATCCAGGAATCAGTGGTTAACTGCCATCCAGGAATCAGTGGTTAACTGCCATCCAGGAATCAGTGGTTAACTGCCATCCAGGAATCAGTGGTTAACTGCCATCCAGGAATCAGCTGGTAACTGCCATCCAGGTATCAGATGGTAACTACCATCCAGGAATCAGTGGTTAACTGCCATCCAGGAATCAGATGGTAACTACCATCCAGGAATCAGTGGTTAACTGCCATCCAGGAATCAGATGGTAACTACCATCCAGGAATCAGCTGGCATGAGTAAGTGGCATGTGTACGGTGTTCATTTTAGGGCAGGGTTTCCCAAACTCGGTCCTCAGAATGGTTGGACAGTGTATACCATGTGTATCCTAAACACACCACTAACAAACCTTGAAACAAACTCTGTGTGTGTGTGTGTGTGTGTGTGTGTGTGTGTGTGTGTGTGTGTGTGTGTGTGTGTGAGAGAATAAAGGTCAGAATTCCATTTTGCATATTCAACTCAAAGTTTGTGTTACACTTTCATAATTCATGTAAACAGACATCTTCAATATGAACAGACTTCAGACAGGCAAAGAAAATTCTCAAGTATACAGTGCATTCGGAAAGTATTCAGACCCCTTGACTTTTTCCACATTTTGTTACGTTATAGCCTTATTCTAAAATGGATTAAAAAAATGTTTCCCCCTCATCAATCTACACACAATACCCCATAATGACAAAGCAAAAATAGGTTTATAGAAATGTTTGCAAATTTATGGAAATATCACATTTACATAAGTATTCAGACCCTTTACACAATACTTTGCTGACGCACCTTTGGCAGTGATTACAGCCTTGAGTCTTCTTGGGTATGACGCTACAAGTTTGGTACACCTGTATTTGGGGAGTTTCTCCCATTCTTCTCTGCAGATCCTCTCAAGCTCTGTCAGGTTGGATGGGGAGCGTCGCTGCACAGCTATTTTTTGGTCTCTCCAGAGATGTTCGATCGGGTTCAAGTCCGGACTCTGGCTAGGCGACTCAAGAACATTCAGAGACTTGTCCGAAGCCACTCCTACATTGTCTTGGCTGTGTGCTTAAGGTCATTGTCCTGTTGGAAGGTGAACCTTCGCCCCAGTCTGAGGTCCTGAGCGCACTGGAGCAGGTTTTCATCAAGGATCTGTCTGTACTTTGCTCCATTAATCTTTCCCTCGATCTTGACTAGTCTCCCAGTCCCTGCCGCTGAAAACATCCCCACAGCATGATGCTTCCACCACCATGCTTCACCGTAGGGATGGTATTGGCCAGGTGATGAGTGGTGCCTGGTTTCCTCCAGACGTGAAGCTTGGCATTCAGGACAAAGAGTTCAATCTTAGTTTCATCAGACCAGATAATCTTGTTTCTCATGGTCTGAGAGTCCTTTAGGTGCCTTTTGGCAAACTCCAAGCGGGCTATCGTACATTTTCCTGAGGAGTGGCTTCAGTCTGGCCACTCTACCATAAAGGCCTGATTGGTGGAGTGCTGCAGAGATGGTTGTCCTTCTGGAGGGTTCTCCCATCTCTACAGCGGAAATCTAGAGCTCTGTCAGAGTGACCATTGGGTTCTTGGTCACCTCCCTGACCAAAGCCCTTCTCCCCCAATTGCTCAGTTTGGCCGGGCGGCCAGCTCTAGGAAGAGTCTTGGTGGATCCAAACTTCTTCCATTTAAGAATGATGGAGGCCACTGTATTATTGGGGACATTCAATGCTGCAGCAGTTTTTAGGTACCCTTCCACAGATCTGTGCCTCGACATAATCCTGTCTCGGAGCTCTACGGACAATTCCTTCGACCTCATGGCTTGGATGTTGCTGACATGCACTGTCAACTGTGGGACCTTATATAGACAGGTGTGTGCCTTTCCAAATCATGTCCAATCAATTGAATTTACCACCGGTGGACTCCAATCAAGTTGTAGAAACATCTCAAGGATGATCAATGGAAACAGGATGCACCTCAGCTCAATTTCGAGTCTCAAAGCAAAGGGTCTGAATACTTTTTAATAAATTTGCCAACATTTCTAAAACCTGTTTTCGCATTGTCATTATGGGGTATCGTGTGCAGATTGATGAGGGAAAAAAAATGTATTTAATCAATTTTAGAATAGGCCATAACGTAACACAATGTGGAAAGGGGTCTGAATACTTTCCGAATGCACTGTACTTAAAATATGAATTGATCATTGAAGAATGTAACTTGTGCCCAGTCAGAAATTGTAATAAACAACATTGTAAACTTGCATTTTGGTCCAGTGGATGTTTTTTTATTTTTTATATTTCCCTTTATTACTTTCCAACCCCACCACCCCTTCCCTAATTGGAGTAAACTAGTGAACAACAATGCTTAGGCCTCTACTTCCAGCTTATACATACTATATACATTTTATGGACACAGAATTATTGTAAAATTGACTATTTTGTTTGTTTTTACTCCTGAACTTCCTCTACCCTCAACCTCTCCGATCATTTTCATGATGTCCATCCGGTTTGCTTCTATATGTCATATATTTCTAACTGTGCTCTTTCACAAAAGCGCTCAACCTATAACCTATATACTTATTATGGACACAGTATGCTTACGTTATTAGTTATCTTGTTGTTATTAGTTGTTGTTAGTTGTTATTAGTCCCATCCTTCAGCTCCATTCAACACCACCCATCTATCTCTTAACACCATCCATATAGGATTTCTATTTGCCATATATTTTTCAACTGTACTGTGATGTTTTACAAAAGTTCTGAACCTTTCTATTCTCATTGTTCCTACAGATTGTAAATTGAAAATATATTTTTTTGCTAAAAGTATTATTATATTATTGATCGATTGACTATGACTTTTCAGATCACCCAGTAATGCTATCTGCAGGGTTAGCTCCAGGTAAATTTTGCAATCCTGTGGATGGTCTTTGTGGCTGTCTGTGAATGTGAGAGTGGTTGCATTTCTCCACCCTCATCCCCTGGCTGTTTACAGGAACAATGGCAGAGTGTCCACTTTGTTCCTGTATTAGCTACAGATTGCCCCTTTAACCTTTAACCTAACTTTCTGCCCAGTGTGGGATTAACTTGTCTAAAGTATGGTATCTTTATAGTTTTGTGTTTGTGATTTGTATTTAAAACTTAATAAACAGAGTTTTCCAACAACAACAAAAACACAAATTACTTTTTAATGTGTTTTTTTTTTCTTCTCAGAAATAAAAGCCATACAATAAAGCAAATTAAAATGCATATAGTTCTGTACAGGCACAGAAGCCCATTCATTCACACATTCTAAGTCCAGGCTATTTCCTCAAAGTGGCCACATGTACATCAGAAGAGACTTCTTACGCGCCAAACAATGAGACTGACATTCGTTTTTGTGGTAGAGGGGGATTTACCCAACATGCATTTCTCACACGTTTCTCATAGAAAAATGCAGAATCCACCATGCTTTTGCCACATTTAGTGTTACAGTTGTGAGACTCATCAAAATAATAAATACGATTAAATTTAAAATGGAGGGATTCTCATTGAAGAAGAATGAACAGTTTGATGTTTGAATGGAACAAGTACAGACTCCATGGGAGAAGACAGTGGAGCTTAAAGCTTAAACACAAAAGACCCAGTTGATACAAAATATTAAGAGGTAACAGAAGTGGACATGCAAACATTTACTGTGTATTTTGACATGACAGAATGCCATTTATAAGTGCTAGTTTTTTTTTTCTCACTGGAGTAGGTTTGACCATTGAGATTCGGCTAACCTGCTCCAAACAGAATCAAATTGAATAAGGACATTCATAAAATGATAACGGCCAAAAAATTGACATAATATTTGTCTTCCTTATTCAGAAAATAATCATTTAAACTCAGCCATTTGAGTCTTGCTAGTCCATTGAAGGTAATTGCTGAAATCACAGTTAAAACACTGTAGTAAAAACACAATTGGTAGTCAAACTTTGGTTCACCACACGATGGCAGTAGGCCCTACATAACAACATTAATAATTGCTCAAGAGATAATATGGTGGTCCTTCACTAAACCTGTGATGTTAGATAGAGGAAGTAGTCACGGAAAGAATATCTCGCCTCCAAACACGCAGCGAACATACAACTACACATAGATGCATTGATATTTCACATGACAACGTTTAAGTGTTTAACTCTGACCTTTCCATTTTAGGCAGGTTTATTTTGACAAAAACTTAAAATGTTGGCACAATTTTTTGCAACAAAGAACTTTCCTAGACGCTCTTTCTCCCCCCCCCCCCCCCCCCCCACCAAAGGCTGCTTCATACAAAGACTCATAACGTCAACAAAGTAATGCAGTGATTTTTTTTTTTTAACAAAGCTTTAAAATACATACACTTTACACCATTTATTTAGATGCAGTTCAAAGTCTCATGAAATCTTAGCCAAAGTACAGTCAATTTATTTGACACTCAGTATATCTTGATGTAGAGTAGACTATATATGTAAATGTTGATATATGAGTTAACAGAGTGACAGAGCAAAAAAATAAATATATTTTTTGAAGTTTTATATATATGTATATTTGTATGTATATAGCTTACTTGTGGGTATGATGTGGGTGTTACACGTTTGACAGGCTGATCTGTAAAGATAGTGGCATCTCTCGATCTTTACTGGGATGGTTGCAGGGGGAGAATATAGAGAGAGTTCTATGCTGTAGCAGTATCAATGTGGACTTAAGCTCTCGTTGCCCAAACCCCTCCGCCCTTCAAAAATCAGCAGTGAACTCTGACCTTCCATGATGTTCATACATGCACAGCGGATTGGAGTGGCAGTTTTTCAATGATAGTCAATGGTAGACACAAAAAGGGGAACCAATCAGCCAAAACAAAATGTATATATAGAGAGGTGCATTGCAGGTTGGTCTAGAAGGGTGACGCCAGCTGCCAGCGTCATTACACGGTTTTAATACCCCTCTGTAGGTGAATAGTTGGACCAAACTGGACAAGCTTCTATCTATCCTCCCTCCTTCAACCGTTAAAAAGAGGAGGGGAAAAGAAGGTAGAAGTCGGAGGAGGAGACTAGGACAGATGTGTTCTGTTGTTCTGAAGAGAACAGCTTTGTTCTTTCTTTTCTTTCTTTACTGAAAGCTCTTTAAAAGAAATCCACCAACAACAACAATTTTAGGCCCCAAGTCATCCACACCCTACCCAGAGAGCACTCTGTGATATTTACATTGATTCAACTCGCCAGCGTGCAAAAATACTGGAATACGGTTTGCAAAGAAAGCAAAGATGCAAACTCTTTAGGAATAAAATAAATACAGTATGTACTTGTATATAGAAAGAACATAAAATGTATGTTTTTTTTTTTTTTTTTTTTTTACAAAATATCATTTCTAGCATACCTTCCGACAGTGACATATTCGCTGCTTAAAAAAAATCTTTGGTTGACCAGTCCAAACGCCTGATAGCATAACACCCTCCTTTACATCACACAACTTTACTTCTTCTTCTCTTTTTACGCATCATGCTCACTGACATCAACACTGACATCATTTCCTCTTCCTGTTCTTGTGCTACCCTGCTAGAGATCACAATGGCCTCCCATAGCCAACATCCCACATCCCACACAGCCACACCCCACAAACTGCACTTCCTCTATCCCTCTAATTAGCGCCACGAAGGAGTCCTTCCAAGAAGAAACACACACACGTACGCGCACATTACGCACACACACACACACACACACACAGGTAAAAGACAAGATCAGAAGGAAAGAGGTGACACAAGATTAAACGCAGAACACAAACTAATAAAAATAGGACATATATTTCCTCCGTAGTTAAAAATAACAACAAAAAAACGAAAAAAAAGCCAGTGGTCACCAAAAGGTCAGCTCATCGTTTCTGCGAGCCGATCATCACCTTGGAGACAAAGTTGACGATGGCGCTGGCGGGTTGATCGGGGTCCATCTCGGCAAAGAGGTGACTGACGTTGTCAGTTGTGCTTCCTTGCTTCCGAGCCACGAACCCAAAGAACCTGGAAAAGGGAAGGGAAGCTGTCAATGTCTTTTATCGGCTTGTTCTAACCAGTCAAAGGGGACTAATCTGTAGGAAATCATATGAATCATAGATGAAAAGTGTGTGTGTGTGAGTGTGTGACCAAATGGGTTTGAACCTTGGTTGTCTTCATGCTACAAGACTATTTTAGCCTGCTGAGCTAAAGCCTATTACCTCAGGCCTTAGGCAAGGTTACTCATCACTTGAGCTGGTTCACTCAAACACATCCATTATCATTCATGCTTTACTGTAACCATTAAGAGATATTGTTTTGCTAAATTGTTTGTTTTCCATCTCTATAGTTCCATGGTTAGTCTCTAGGGGACGCTCCATGCCACTGTTACCATTTGGGATTACTTAGGGTCAAATTCAATCCAAATTCGGCGAAGTTCGGCTACATTTCTGATTGAGCCGACATATGCAGCGTTTACCGAGAATGCAGTCTCCGCGAACAGGTGAATATCGCCTTTAGATTTCAATCACGCTATAGAGCTGAACATTAGGGATACGGATTGAATAGAACCCTGTCTTTATGCTGTAACCAGGGCCTGAAACTAACTTTGGGGAAGAAATTCACCTGCCACTTGGTTGGACCTTTTTATTAATTTTTTTGCCCTGGCTGTAATGATAAATATCTTCCAGTAATGATAATGATATTTTGTCTACTTGACTTACTCTACTGCCTTTTAGACCATATGAGTTTATACAATTGAGCCCTAAGTCTCATAACAGTAAATTCATAGGTACTATGATCCCTGAGTTTAAAACCCCAAACCAGGACATGCTATAAATTCTAAACTCGTGACTGCCAACACTGTGCTTTGTTGGCTAAAGGGGCTCTCTTTTATCCTCAGCCCAGTCATCTCTCCATCCATCTATTCCTCCTCTCTGAATCATTGGTGGGGAGCTTTCATCCCTTCTTCTTTCCGCTGGTTTAATGTCTGAACTCCTAAATATCACCTTTTATTTGATTTAGGATGGAGGAGAGCACTAATTGAAATCACATGGGCCAATGTATTAGGGGCAGGTCAGGAACTGATGGTAAGTCTGCCTGAGTGACTAGTTTCCCTCCAAAGAACCATTGTGGTCAAGTTCAACAACTGATTTGGAATCAGATCTAACTACCCCTAGTTCTAACCGGTGCCATTAGGTGCTTAACATCAAAACCATCCTTGGACCAGTTGCTGAAAGTATCAAGCGCTTCCACCGGTTCGCTAGGTTGCTTCACTTTCTTCAGTGGCAAACGTTGCTCTGCAACTCTCAGTCAAAGTAAAGTTGGGCTATCTATAAACAGTACAGACAGAAACACACTAGGACTAGGTGTATGTTACTCAGGTGTACTGTATACTTACTTGGCTGTGCCCCCATCAGGTTTGTTCCACCTGTAGAGGGTTAAATAAACACTATGATATCATGTAACATTATGTATGATATATTCATGACATATAATATTATGAGGTCATTCATTTCAAACAGCAATGTGTGTGTGTGTGTGTGTGTGTGTGTGCGTGTGTGTGTGTGTGTGTGTGTGTATGTGCGTGTGTGTATGTGTGTGTGTGTGTGTGTGTGTGTGTGTGTGTGTGTGTGTGTATGTGTGTGTGTGTGTGTGTGTGCGTGTGTGTATGTGTGTATGTGTGTGTGTGGGTGTGTGTTGTAGCTCAGTGTGGACACTCACTTTCTCTCCTGAGGGTCGACATCACAAAATGTGACGGTGTTGACAGGGTAGTGGCGCCGGAAGAAAAGCCTGTAGGGTAAAAACAGGGTTTAGCACACTACACTACAGCAACGCAAGTTGGATTGAATAATGCCCTCGGTCAGAGTGAGCCGTACCTGGAAGTCACTTGCAAATATTGTTATTATGGTACAAATATTGTTGAGCAGTTTTAAAAATGCAATATACAGTCTTGTACAGTGATGTAGTGGTAAAAAAATAGGTTGGTAAACTCTGATCGCCGGGTCGTGGTGAAAAAAGTAATGCTACCTATACTTCTAATGCATTTTTCCGCAAAAAGTGGGTAAACTGTCCCGCAAAATAAGGTGGGTAAACTGTTCCGTAAAAAAAGGTGGGTAAACTGCATTTACTTGCATTTCCCCTCCACTACACCACTGGTCTTGTAGTAATACTTTATAAATGCCTGTTTGTCCTACTCACTTCCTCTGGTTGTCCGTCAGGGTGATGCCTTGGGGCGACACCTTGAAGTGCACGACGGTGGCGGTGGGCGGAGACGCGGCGGCCATCGTCTCCGAGATCGCCTTGGCGATGGCCTGAGGTCCCGTCAGAGACTCCATGTCCACCGAGTTAATGTACAGCACATTGCACGCTGGAAAAAAAAAAAAGAGAGAGGTGTAGCCAATCAGCACAGTGCATTTCACACTGGAAAGAAGAGAGAGGTCAAAGAGCAGAGAGATGATGTCATGGGCTGTCTGCTTCTACAACACGTATGGTTTGGTTGTAGTGCTTCCTGTTGTGACGTGACATGATCAACAGTTTACAATTGTTTCATTTATAGGATGTATCATGTATGCTTAAGATCAGAGAAACATGGAATAATCTATTACAAAGCGCTATTCATCAAAATGTACACTGAGTGTACAAAACATTAAGAACACCTTCCTAATATTGAGTTGCACCCCCTTTTGCCCTCAGAACAGCCTCAATTCGCCGGGGTATGGACTCTACAAGGTGTCGAAAGTGTTCCATAGAGATGCTGGCCCATGATGACTCCAATGCTTCCCACAGTTGGGTCAAGTTGGATGGATGTCTTTTGGGTGGTGGACCATTCTTGATACACACGGGAAACTGTTGAGCGTGAAAAACCCAGCAGCGTTGCAGTTCTTGACACACTCAAACTCAAGCCTGGCACCTACTACCATACCCTGTTCCAAGGCACTTAAATCTTGTCTTGCCCATTCACCCTCTGAATGGCACACATACACAATCCATGTCTCAATTGTCTAAAGGCTTAAAAATCCTTCTTTAACCTGTCTCCTCCCCTTCATCTACACTGAGTGAAGTGGAATTAACAAGTGACATCAATAAGGGATCATAGCTTTCACCTGGATTCACCAGGTCAGTCTGTCATGGAAAGAGCAGGTGTTCCTAATGTTTTGTACACTCAGTATATACAGTTGAAGTCGGAAGTTTACATACACCTTAGCCAAATACATTTAAACTCAGTTTTTCATAATTCCTGACAATTAATCCTAGTAAAAATTCCCTGTCTTAGGTCAGTTAGGATCACCACTTTATTTTAAGAATGTGAAATGTCAGAATAATAGTAGAGAGAATGATTTATTTCAGCTTTTATTTCTTTCATCACATTCCCAGTGGGTCAAAAGATTACATACACTCAATTAGTATTTGGTAGCATTGCCTTTAAATTGTTTAACTTGGGTCAAACGTTTTGGGTAGCCTTCCACAAGCGTCCCACAATAAGTTGGGTGTATTTTGGCCCATTCCTCCTGACAGAGCTGGTGTAACTGAGTCAGGTTTGTAGGCCTCCTTGCTCGCACACGCTTTTTCAGTTCTGCCCACACATTTTCTATAGAATTGAGGTCAGGGCTTAATGATGGCCACTCCAATACCTTGACTTTGTTGGGGTCATTGTCCATTTGGAAGACCCATTTGCGACCAAGCTTTAACTTCCGGACTGATGTCTTGAGATGTTGCTTCAATATATCCACATAATATTCCTTCCTCATGATGCCATCTATTTTGTGAAGTGCACCAGTCCCTCCTGCAGCAAAGCACACCCACAGCATGATGCTGCCACCCCTGTGCTTCACGGTTGGGATGGTGTTCTTCGGCTTGCAAGCATCCCCCTTTTTCTTCCAAACATAACGATGGTCATTATGGCCAAACAGTTCTATTTTTGTTTCATCAGACCAGAGGACATTTCTCCAAAAAGTACGATCTTTGTCCCCATGTGCAGTTGCAAACTGTAGTCTGGCTTTTTTATGGCGGTTTTGGAGCAGTGGCTTCTTCCTTGCTGAGCGGCCTTTCAGGTTATGTCGATATAGGACTCGTTTTACTGTGGATATAGATACTTTTGTACCGGTTTCCTCCAGCATCTTCACAAGGTCCTTTGCTGTTGTTCTGGGATTGATTTGCACTTTTCGCACCAAAGTACGTTAATCTCTAGGAGACAGAACACGTCTCCTTCCTGAGCGGTATGACGGCTGCGTGGTCCCATGGTGTTTATACTTGCATACTATTGTTTGTACAGATGAACGTGGTACCTTCAGGCATTTGGAAATTGCTCCCAAGGATGAACCAGACTTGTGGAGGTCTACAATTTTTTTTCTAAGGTCTTGGCTGATTTCTTTTGATTTTCCCATGATGTCAAGCAAAGAGGCACTGAGTTTGAAGGTAGGCCTTGAAATACATCCACAGGTGCCCCTCTAATTGACTCAAATGATGTCAATTAGCCTATCAGAAGCTTCTAAAGCCATGGCATCACTTTCTGGAATTTTCCAAGCTGTTTAAAGGCACAGTCAACTTAGTGTATGTAAACTGACCCAATGAAATTGTGATACAGTGAATTATAAGTGAAATAATCTGTCTGTAAACAATTCTTGGAAAACGTACTTGTGTCATGCACAAAGTAGATGTCCTAACCGACTTGCCAAAACTCTAGTTTGTTAACAAGAAATTTGTGGAGTGGTTGAAAAACGAGTTTTAATGACTCCAACCTAAGTGTATGTAAACTTCTGACTTCAACTGTATATATAGGGTCCCGTTTGGCTCAGTTGGTATAGCATGGCGCTTACAACGCCAGGGTTGTGGGTTCAATTCCCTCGGGGGACTAGTATGAAAATGTATGCACTCACTACTTTAAGTCACTCTGGATAAGAGCGTCTGCTAAAGGACTACAAATAAATGTACTATATAGCACAGCAGTTTATAGCTTTGAAAATCATTGACATGTAAAAGGCAATACAGTACATTCTTGACAATTTCCAATGCAGTTAAGGGAGTTAATTTCATACATATCACATTGGTACTAGTGGGTTTAAAGTTCTGCATTTCTGCACACATGCTAAAAAAGAGGCATTGCATTTTCATACAAGACAGTTCCATTGCTCTAAGGACAGTACATGCTTTCTGGGACAAGGCTGCATGGGAGAAAATACTCTCAGGGGTCAAAACCATTCAGTCATTGGACAGAAAACATTTCAGGCATTGTTAGCATTGTTGTTGTCTATTAGATGGAGGAAGAGACAAACACAGAGACTTCTGAGGCAGACGTCAGGGATCTGGGTCAGAATGCAGCAGTCAGGGACCAACAGTCTCATAACAGGAAGGAAAACTAAAATGAAAGGACACATGATTTACCATGGGAGTCAGCAGGGGCCCTCTGCCCTATAGTGACACGGAGGTGACATCACCAGTGTGGGGAGAACAGTGGAATGGTTTAGAGTACGTCACAACAAACTAACAAACTAACAAAAGTCATTTAGATGACCTTTCCATTACATAGAAAAGTGCTCAACCAAACCCAATGGTCAACACAATGATATGCTGCCTCTAACCTGCTCCTTGCTTGAGGAGGTTGTCAGCCGGGTTGGTTGGCGTGGCGATATCTGGGACATCCTGGTGGAGATCTGAAACACAGCAGGAGATGATTCAGAAGAAATTCCCCACCCCAAATTGTATGTATCCATTCAAAATTACACAAACACGCAGACACACACACACACACACACACACACAGGTGCAGACGCACTCCTGGCCTCACCTCTGGTAGGGATGACCAGTTTACAGGGGAGAGCCTGTGGAGTCATGGCATGCTGGTACACCAGAGCGGACAGACAACCTACACGAACACACACACACACACACACACACACACACACACACACAAAGAGAGATTAGTATTAGTTGTGCCAACAGGACAACAATTCTATAAAGATTACATATCCTCATCAAGTCATGTGGATCACACACCCTGGACCCACACTCCCCCCATACCATACCCACACTCCCCCCATAGCATACCCACACTCACCCCATACCATACCCACACTCCCCCATACCATACCCACACTCACCCCATACCCACACTCCCCCGATACCATACCCACACTCCCCCATACCATACCCACACTCACCCCATACCATACCCACACTCATCCCATACCACACTCACCCCATACCCACACTCCCCCCCATACCATAACCACACTCCCCCATACCATACCCACACTCACCCCATACCATACCCACACTCCTACCATACCGACACTCACCCCATACCATACCCACACTCACCCCATACCATACCCACACTCACCCCATACCATACCCACACTCATCCCATACCACACTCACCCTATACCACACTCACCCCATACCCACACTCCCCCCATACCATACCCACACTCATCCCATACCATACCCACACACACCCCATACCCACACTCCCCCCATACCATACCCACACTCATCACATACCATACCCACACACACACACCCCATACCCACACACACCCCATACCACACTCCCCCCCATACCCATACCCACACTCACCCCATACCATACCCACACTCACCCCATACCATACCCACACACACCCCATACCCTACCATACTCACACACACCCTATACCCACACACACCCCATACCCTACCATACCCACACACACCCTATACCCACACACACCCCATACCCTACCATACTCACACACACCCTATACCCACACACACCCAGCGTCTCAATTCAACTTCCATCCCTCCCTTTAGAACATCATTCATTAAGTCTAGTTTCGGGGATAAGGTTTCTTCAAGAAGCCCATTTATAAACTGATGCTGTCTGACTGGTTCAGTTAACTCTAACTGTGTGCTTGGGCCAGTAGCCATCTCCCTGTGGTTCCCAGTAAGAAGAGACTGATACGTGCATACGGTGCCTTCAGAAAGGATTCACACCCCTTGATTTTTTCCACATTTTGTTGTGTTACAGGCTGAATTTAAAATGGATTAAATTAAGATTTTGTGCCCCTGATCTAGACACAAAGTGGAATTATGTTTTTAGAAATTAATAAAAAACTAAACGCTGAAATGTCTTGATTTAATACGCATTCAACCCCTTTGCCATAACGCAAGCCTAAATACATTCAGGAGTACAAATTTCTTTAACAAGTTACATAATAAGTTGCATGGACTCACTCTGTGTGCAATACTAGTGGTTAACATGATTTTTGAATGACTACCTCATCTCTGTACCCCACACATACAATTATCTGTAAGGTCCCTCAGTCGAGTAGTGAATTTCAAATCGAGATTTGACACTTGGACCGGCTTGAGGAGAAAAGTGCTAAAAAAAACGACCTTCATTTAACAACAGCTATAATGTGGGAGGGAAGGGAGCTAGCTACCAGACCTGGGTTCAAATACTATTTGAAATCCTTGTAAATACTTTAAAGCATACCAGTCTGGCATTCCAGGCAGGCTAAAGCAAATGCAAAAGCATTTGAAAGGTTTCAAGTAGTATTTGAACCCACGCCTGGAGCTAGCTAGGCTAAAGCCAGACTCCCCTGCACCTTCTCAGAACGTTGCAGACCATAACCTTTGTACAGCAACTAACGCATGATCTAACGCATTGGCTCCTGTAGCCGGATGGAGCTGACGTAAGACACAGCCCTCTGGAAACATCCTATTTTTGATCATACTTTGGCACCCGGAGGATCTTTTGCTAAACACCTACACGTGCATACACACACACTGCTCGTCTCACACACACACACACTGTTCATTTCACACACACACACACACACATGTAATGCGGTCTGTGGATGAAATTAGAGGGGGGAGCATTTGAACCGTACTAAACGACTTTGACTGATCCCATCCTATAATTAGGATTAAACGTGATGGGATGGGAGAACGGATGCTCTTTCAAAGATCGGGACAGGGAGAGCTCTGAGAGGGGATCAGTCATCAGACCAATACAGCCAAGAGTCAGTCACCACAACCACATCATGAAACTCATGTCTGGAGTTGACTCGTCCCCCGTTACTGTATCTGAGAAACATGCCATGCTGTTGTCAGAAAGAAGGGTTCTGATAGGTCTGAAAGAAAGATTATATCATCTCTAAAGTCCTTTCTTGACTCCGCACATCCTCTCCTCACTTCCCTCTCAAAACGTCAGAGGGAGGATCTCCTCCTTCAATGCTCTCCTTGCCTCCCCTTGTGTGCGTGTGCATATGTGTGTGTGTGGGGGTTAAAAGTGACTCACCAAAGTAAGGTTCGTTGGGACATCCTTTCAGCTTCACTCCCTTAGGACTCGTCTCAATCAGGAAGTGCCTCACCAGCTCGTTAGTGATGTCACCAGCTACAGGGGCCCCCAGAGGACAAACAATCCAGCGGTGAACAACAACGCAGAGAGACCGTTATTAGTGGTATGTAGACATCACCTCATATGGGGAAGTATTATATAGTGTAGTTATTAGTAAGGATTTATTTCTTTACCCAGCCCGACAACAGGCCAAACCGGACACTAAAATATGATGGTTAATGGAATGTTCTAGGATGATCTAAGTGGCTATTTAAAACTGGCCTCTTGGCAGATAAATAAACTGTGTTTACATAGAACATTCTCCCCCCTTTGTGTGTGTGTGTGTGTGTGTGTTTGTGTGTGTGTGTGTGTGTTGTGTGTGTGTGTGTGTGTGTGTGTTGTGTGTGTGTGTGTGTGTTTGTGTGTGTGTGTGTGTGTTGTGTGTGTGTGTGTGTGTTTGTGTGTGTAGGATACATTCCAATCCACTCCCAGCCCTTAGGAGCTAGCTCTTCTCTTCTAGGGAGTGTTCTCCACCATCAGTTACAGGGACAGTATGATGTTATATTATTAACCACTATATGGAAGATGGAGCCCAGTTGGTGATCCAGTACCTTTCTTGGACTGCTGTGCAGTAAGAGGAGGAGAGGCCACCTTCATGGCCAGGCCATAGGCCCCTCGGAAGGAGTGACTGTCACGGATGACAAAGGCCCCTGGCTCCCTCTCTCTCAGCAGGCCGATGGCTGCAATACACAATAACACATGATTCAATACAGTACCACTTCATGTATCCACTCAGGGGTAAGTAAGAAGGAGAGGAGAGGAGAAAGCGAAGAATATGTAGGAAGACATGGAAGATGAGGAGGGGGAAGGAGGAGAGCAGGAAGGAGGAGAGTGAGAAGGAGGAGGGGGAAGGGGAAGAGGGGGAAGGAGAAGGAGGATAGGGAGAAGGAGGAGGGGGTAGGAGGAGAGGGGGGAGAAGGAGGAGAGGGAGAAGGAGGAGGGGGAAGGAGGAGAAGGAGGAGATGGGGAAGGAGGAGAGGGAGAAGGAGAAGGAGGAGAGGGGGAAGGAGGAGAGGGAGAAGGAGAAGGAGGAGAGGGAGAAGGAGGAGAGGGGGAAGGAGGAGAGGGAGAAGGAGGAGAGGAGGAAGGAGAGGGAGAAGGAGCAGAGGGAGAAGGAGGAGAGGGGGAAGGAGGAGAGGGGGAAGGAGGAGAGGGGGACTCAAACTTTCCTTGGAGAGGAGGACCTTTTGTGATCCCATATTTCAATGTAACTACAGGGAGGAGAGGGGGAAGGAGGAGAGGGGGAAGGAGGAGAGGAGGAAGGAGGAGAGGGGGAAGGAGGAGAGGAGGATGGACGAGAGGGGGGAGGAGGAGAGGGGGAAGGAGGAGAGGAGGAAGGAGGAGAGGGGGAAGGAGGAGAGGGGGAAGGAGGAGAGGAGGAAGGAGGAGAGAAGGAAGGAGGGGAGGAGGAAGGAGGAGAGGGGGAAGGAGGAGAGGAGGAAGGAGGAGAGGGGGAAGGAGGAGAGGGGGAAGGAGGAGAGGGGGAAGGAGGAGAGGAGGAAGGAGGAGAGGGGGAAGGAGGAGAGGAGGAAGGAGGGGAGGGGGAGTCTGAAACTTTCCTTGGAGAGGAGGACCTTTTGTGATCCCATATTTCAATGTAAGTACAGGGGAGAGCAGTGATCTGTTGTCTGTTCAACAAAATAAAATGTAATGCATCTGTAACATGCAATTCTATATATCCCTATGTGTCCAAATATGACATTTTAAAGACTTTAAGTAAGACAGATATAGCTACATCACATGCAGATGTTCCCTGGCCACTTGTCTTAATGGAATACATATGGTGTGTGTTTGTGAGTGTGTCTGAATGTGTGTCCGCGTGTGTGATGTCATCGCAGCAGAGCATGTGCTTGTGTTTAAACCCAGATGATGTAATCCAATAAGAGAGAGAGTAGAAGCAGATGTGGGGGCCAACAGCAGTGACCTCACAGTGACCACACAGTGACCTCACAGCAGAACAGAACACAACAGAACACAACAGAACACAACACAACACAACAGAACACAACAGAACACAACAGAACATAACAGAACACAACAGAACAGAACAGAACAGAACAGAACACAACAGAACACAACAGAACATAACAGAACATAACAGAACACAACAGAACACAACAGAACATAACAGAACACAACAGAACACAACAGAACATAACATAACAGAACACAACAGAACACAACAGAACATAACAGAACACAACACAACACAACAGAACACAACAGAACACAACAGAACACAACAGAACACAACACAACACAACAGAACACAACAGAAAACAACACAACAGAACATGGTCAATTAGGACATGTGTGTGTCGGGGATGATGTTTCAGGTGGATCCAACAGGGTTTACAACAAACACACATCCTGACTTTCTCACGGTTACTAAATAAAGAACATTCTCGGCCACATTTTACCTTAGATAGGCCTTATGCTAGCTAGAGGAACAACTAGTGGGATAAGATAACTAGTGTTACGTTTAATCTCTTCCCCCTATGACAACAGTCTCACTCACCTTGTTCACGGGAGATGTTAGGCTTGTACCAGAACTTGGACGTATCCTGAACAAACTTTACATTTAGCCTGGTCTCTGGACTCCCGTCTAGGAGAAGGAATTAGAAGTAGTGTTGAAACCATGACATGTAGATTTACCTGGCATTTCCACAGTAACCAAAACCATTAGGTCATTTGATTTGACCATGTTAAAAAGGGCATGTTTATATGATACTGCGTGAATGCTGCATGTCACATTACATTGAATTGAGTCTTGGGGCTCTGTGATTGATTGATTTAACCTTTATTTAACCAGGTTAGTCTTGTTGAGATAAACATCTATTTTTCAAGAGAGACCTGGAACAAGACAGCAGCAGTGATGCTTCATGAGGATCATCCTGACCAAGACCCTCCGATCTAGAAATCAACTGGACTTCCAAACAACATTAACAGCTCCTTATTGTGTAGAGATTAGTGAATATGCGCTATTAGCGAGTTACCTCCTAGCGCCAACCCTCGCAAACAAGCCAGTATCTGTATCTGCGACCATATAAGTAGTTGCTGGACTCTGCTGTCAGTATACTCAGTATAAGATGGAATGGAGCTTTGAAAAACCGCTGCAGGCGCAAAAATGGCTGCCAACCAAGGCTCTGGGCCGGATGCCAGTTCTATCTCAGCCTAGCATCTGGGCCTGGCTGGGCTGCCTCGGAGTACATTAATTCACTTATCTGCTCTGCAATGTGTTTACAGACAGAAGTAAGTCCAACTGAGCTCCTGCTCAGCTAAAACCACTGGAGTATGACCGCATTCACGTTACCTCACTATACTTTACTAGAACTAATCACTTCATCTGGTTTCACTGAAAAACTAGTGTAGGAAAACAAATGGATTTACATTGTAGTTATGTAGTTAGGTACTAGTGTAATCATAGTTCAGGTATGCATTGGGTAACAATTTTCACAAAGATCTTATTTGTAGAAAAACCTCAATTGTGGCTAAACACATATCAAAAGTTATCCCTAAAAATATAGTTGATGAGTTTCATGTTAATTACCCATTTTAAAAAAAACATAGTCCTTGAAAATACACTGATCTTTACTTCCTGTTTGCTAGGGATGTCCGTGCTAGTTGGGGATGCTTTATACTGCGTCAGTAGCTACGTTTTAAGAGTGTTTTCAAGGTGGTCTTACCAGTCATGTTAAACTTGGAGAAGTCCGGCAGTGTATGAAAGTAGCTAGTGCTGGGTGTGCTGCCTCCACTCGACATGGGGGAGGACACTTTCCCATTCAGCGTCCCGTACGAGAGCCCCCCGTTGGGCCTCTCCCCGCTCGACATGCGCCTCTTCTCCGGAAGCTGGGGCTGAGCCTGTGCCTGGGGGTCCGGACTGCCCTGCCTTACCCCCACCATCCCCCCGTCCAGGTAGCCCCCGGGGAAGACGGGGAAGGAGGGCGTGGAGGGCGGGTGGTACCCAGAGGAGCTGCTCTGACGGGACAGGGTTCCGTGTCTCTCGTCCGGGGTGGTGTAGCCACTACTATGCAGCATTTGGTGTCGGTCCAGACTCGGACTGCGTTGTGACATCTGGCCGAGGGACGGGTGTCGGCCCAGTACCGGACTACTACCCCTGCCCTGCTGGTGGGTGAGGGATGGCTGTCGGCTCAGCACCGGACTTCTCTGGATACTGGTCTGGATGGGTTGGCTGTAAGTGAGGGAGGGCTGGCGGCTGAGCACGGGGCTGTCCTGGGAGGCCTGCGTCAGAGACGGTTGTCGGCTCAGCACTGGGCTGGATTGTGTCCCCTGGGACACACATGGGTTATAGTGGTGGCGGCCCAACACGGGACTTCCTGTCATTACTATCCCAGGGATCCCAAACTCCACAATGCCATTGGCTGGAGAGGGCTGGTGGCCCATGACAGGATTGCACTGATTGGTGGGCTGGTGCCGATGTTGGAGGGAGGGGATGTTGGATGAGGTGTTGTGGTCACGATGCAGTGTGTGGAGACTTCCTGATACTGACGAGGGACGGACGGCCACAAGGCTTTCCCGGGCGGATACCTCCGGCTGGGGCTGGGGGGGGCTGGGGTCCGGGGAGAAGTAGCTCCCCATGGGGCCACTGGGACCCAGGTAGGAGGGTGTGGTGGTGGGGGAACACAGGTAGGACAGGGTGGGGGAGTTGGAGCTCAGGTAGGAGGAGGTGGGGGTTCCCAGGGCCTGGAGGTATGGGGTGGGAGTGGCAATGGGGGTAGGGGTGGGGAAGGGGATGGGATACGCGCCCTCGGAAGGAAAGGAGCGTAAGCCGGAATCAATGGCCGCTTGCGAGGGGATGCTCACACTGCTGTCAGCCAAGGGGTGTTCTCTGAGGGAGCGAGAGGAGGGGGGGACGACATTTCTGAAAACACCGTGTTTAGAAAGACGCCTACAGTAGAATTACCTAAATGCTGTATTAACACCTATGGGTCCCTTACTATCTGTAAACATGTAGTATATTTCAGGAACACTGGTTCCTTACCAATATCATGTAATGTAACCAGTGTATGTTTAATGTTGTTTGCTTCGTACTCACCCCTCTGATCTGTGGATGGGGCTGCTGCTAGACAGTAGGGGGTTGAGGGTTGGGGAGGGGTCAGGGGTCGTCTGCCTAGCCAAGGTCTCTCCTGTGGAGGTGAGGGTCACGGGTGATCCTGCTGGTCCCCCGCCAGCCACAGCCGATCTGGCCACTGACTCCACATAGCTCAGTGGCTCTGAAGAGATACATAGTTGGCCATTAAGGCTGATTTCATTACAGTGTGTACAGTACTGTGTGAAGATGATGATGCTGGCTTCACAGGAAGGCTTTCCCCCTAAACAGTGACAGTAGGTGTCCTTGTAAACACCTTGTAAACATGCCATCATTTTCCTTTTACATTTCAAACATTCTTTGTTTTCTCACCTACTGAATTCAGTATTAGTGAGTTGTTTGGAAATCAAGTCATCCTGTACTTTGGGTAAACAATCTTTAAACTCCTATGAATGGAACTAGAGTTTAGCAGTCCAGAGACCCTGAGAGGCAACAATGGGCTTCAGACTCATTCTATTATTCTTCATTCACTGAATTCATCATCAGAGTCACCCGCTGCAGCCAATCAACCTGACTGAGTCCATTCTGCATCATATTCACTGTTACCCCATCAGGAGCATGTCACCAGACCTGCTTGTACATAATGAAATACATGTTTTATTGCCCCCTCGACAGGCCAATGATGTTTACAAGAACCTATCAAGAGCACGGTCTGCTAGCTCTCAAACCCACATAACGTTGCATCGCAAAGACTAGAAAAATCTAGAAACTATTTGTGTTCCGTTGCTGTTCTGTTCTCTTCTGGAGAACCCACAATAATTACCCCATGGCACATACAGTGACTGAATGGAACAAGAGGTGTGGTGACAACAGCAAACACAACACTGAACAGAAAGAAATGGAGAAAAAGTGCATCATTGTGAAGTCTCAATTGTGAAGTAACACCTGAGATGGGTGGATGAAAGTTGGATGGGAGATGAGAAGTGTCCAGAAAAAAAAGAGTGAGAAAAAATAAGAGGTTTATGACAAGGATGCTCTCTGGGGAGTTCTGATTGATGATCAGGCGATGTTCTTAACTTCCTCACTCTTACTGCTCTCAGTGTCTGAGGCGACGTGAAGTGAAGGAAAGAGTCAAGAACAAGAAGAGCGAGAGAAAGAGAGGGAAGAAAGGAATGAGAAGGGAGGCAGAGGATGAGAAGAGAAAGTAAAGGGAGAAGAACTGGTTGATCACATTTTATTTGTCACGTGGTAAATAACAGGTGTAGACTAACAGTGAAATGTGCCCTTGAGCAAGGCATTTAACCCTGATTGCTCCTGTAAGTCGCTCTGGACAAGAGCGTCTGCTAAAATGACCAAAATGTTGGAAACAGTCAGCGCAGAAGGAACAACAAAGCAGAGGGGTCCGCATCTCGTGAGCCAAGTCAAACACCCCTCCCAGTAAGGATATCGTATTGCTCCAGCCCCTACTAGACAAACATAAAGGCCAAGAGGAGAGGATGAAAAAGAGGTTACAATTATATTTCTGGGGTCTCTCTCGCATTTAGCCTGTCGGCTGTGTAAATATGGGATTCAAAAGACTGCATTAACATGCGAAGGTGGACCATAAATCAAGCTTTCGTACACATTCCTAGGTCACTAAAATCAACCACAATATCACCACATATGAGACATAAACACTGTTCAATTTACCGGTGAGTAGTTTAACCGAGAAGGAGGGCTTGTACAACCAAAATGAAGAGGTGGATTATACAGCGAAGGGGGGTGTAGTTATAGTTTAAGGGGTAAACAGTAGACAGGCTCAATGACCTGTTGCTACACATGCTACTAGTATCTCAAACTAAAGCTAGTTCACTATGCTAACATTGGTGAGGCCTCAAGGGTCTAGCACTATGCTAACAGATGCTATGCTTACATGTTAGCACTATGCTATGTAAGTAGCACAATGCTATGCAGGCTCTAACAGGCTCTTCAACCCTATGAATGGAGCAATTCTATGCTAATAGAATAAATGGTGCTAACTCACCTGAGCCACTCTGGTTGAGGTGGATCTCGGCTGGGTTGTGGGGTTTGAGGCCCAAGGCAGAGAGAGGGGTCTTCATCAGACCTGGAGGGGAACGAGCTTGGCCTAGGAGGAAAAAAAAACATAACATACTTTAGCAACATGACTTAGCATAACTTAGCATTTAGCATGCTTCATTACAACAGTCTTGACAGTAAACACCTGTGCTTTTCGTGTTGTACCTCTGTGTGTGTGTGTGTGTGTGTGTGTGTGTGTGTGTGTGTGTGTGTGTGTGTGTGTGTGTGTGTGTGTGTGTGTGTGGGGGTGTGTGTGTGTGGGTGTGTTTGCTGGTTTGTGTCTATGTAAGGTATGCAGCCTACATTTATTAAACTGTTAGAATCCTGAATTCCAAGACAGGTTGCTCATTGCTGAACGTGTTCTATGAGCTCATCATACGCCTCTTAAATAGGAACATAAAGGACTGGTTTCTCGGACCCAGAATAACCCTAGTCTTGGAATAAAAAGCATGCTCAATGGAGAACATATTTTGAAAGTTATTTCTACTCCAGGACTAGGCTTAATCTGGGCCCAGGAAACCCAATGTGTGTGTTTACATATGGTGCGTACAGGTGATGAGCTGTCAAGACATCACAACAACGAAATGTGACACGGTGACACACAACAACATCGGTGATATCATGACGGACACAGCTAGAGGTGTGAGGGTTGTGCCCATGCCTCATGCTCTATGGGAGGGCCATGCAGGTCACCTATCACAGTGTGACCTATCACCTCTGAGTGACACTGTCACCACACACAAGGCAGGATGTGAGTAAAGGTGTGCCATGCACACAAATGCACAGCGGCTCTGAAGAGCGACAACACGGATACAAAAAAGAACAACAGTGACTCACTGACATGCAGTATGTATGAAAAGACAAGATAAGACAAGATAAGACAAGATAAGGCTGCTGGAGGAAAAGTTGCTGCCTACCAAAATGATGGCAAAAGGAATACATATATGACAACAGTCAAATGGAGCACCAGTACCCTTAGGACAGTGAGGTTGAGTTATTTAGAAAATATTTGTGTGTGTGTGCATATGTGTGTGCGTGTGTGTGTCTGTGTTCGTGTGTGTGTGTGTGTGTGTGTGTGTGCATATGTGTGTGTGCGTGTCTGTGTTCGTGTGTGTGTGTGAGTGAGTGAATGAGTGTTAGTGAATAAGTGTATGTTTCCTTAATGTGGTGTGGACCTCAAGTCCAGAAGGGGCTCCTTTGTCTTAAGAGGTACTGCTCTCCAGCGGCATGCTGGGTAAAGCAGTGCGGGAGGCTATGATAGGCAGAAGGGGAGAGCTGGTGGTCACTCCAGGGTCACTTAGCCTCGACCAAGATGGTCGACACCGTCAACAGTGGGACTAGGGACGTGCATCATCCTCCACTTACCAAATAATCCCAATCAATTCTTTGTTCTGTATGGCAACTTTAAATTCCCTACCTTTTGGTGGGTCGTGTTGGGAAAATGGGTATTGGTGGGGGGACGCTCTAAAGGTCTAGAGGTGAGAGGGGGCCGTGGATGTGCCGGTGATAGGGATCAGGGTAGCCCTAATCACTGGTCCAACATCAGCTTTCCGGACCCGTAATCATATTGAATGTGGGATGTATACTTGTGTAAAAGCATACTACTAGTAGATGCATTTAAGTGGATGCATACTTGACTTGAATCTTCTTACATTGAAAGAGATATCATACATCTTCATGGTTTAGCTAGGAAAAATAAGTACTCAATGGCTGTGCACATTGCGTTCCTGCTTTGCATGGAAGGTTGTGGGGGGGGGGGGGGGGGGGGGGTAACACCTTTAAGGGCAGTAAAAAGGCTATAGGGTTTTTACGAGGCGTTTTTAGGGCCTTGCCCAGGGGGAGATGAGGTAACTGGTAGAGCTGGTCACTGACATGGTATTTAAAGGGACAGTTCACTCCATAATCATCACAGTGAAACGTTTCCTGACCTCAAAAGTAGTCGAATGCCAAGATAAATCCACAACTCAGGCTATTGTGTCTAGATCCAGCTCATTGCCTTAACCCAAATGAAAAGTCAGGCACCGAATAAAATCAAGAAATTAGACGGTGCCTATCTTTCATATTGAAGACTGGTGGAATCCCAGGATATGTTGATCTGTGGATGGCAGCATATTTCTAAGCCCACTGAATTACTGCCTAGAAGGCAGGAGAGGTGGGATTCTGTCTGATAGGATGACTCAGGCTTTTCTATGAGCCGAGACATTTACATTACATTTTAGTCATTTAGCAGACGCTCTTATCCAGAGCGACTTACAGTTAGTGAGTGCATACATCATTTTTTATACTGGCCCCCCATGGGAATCGAACCCACAACCCTAGCGTTGCAAACGCCATGCTCTACCAACTGAGCTACATCCCTGCCGGTCATTCCCTCCCCTACCCTGGACGACGCTGAGCCAATTGTGCGCCGCCCCATGGGTCTCCCGGTCGCGGCCGGCTACGACAGAGCCTGGATTCTAACCAGGATCTCTAGTGGCACAGCTAGCACTGCAATGCAGTGCCTTAGACCACTGCGCCACTCGGGAGACAATGGCAAACAGTGTGGCCTCTCAGACAGTGTGGCCTCTCAGACCGTGTGGCCTCTCAGACCGTGTGGCCTCTCAGACCGTGTGGCCTCTCAGACCGTGTGGCCTCTCAGACCGTGTGGCCTCTCAGACCGTGTGGCCACTCAGACCGTGTGGCCTCTCAGACCGTGTGGCCTCTCAGACCGTGTGGCCACTCAGACCGTGTGGCCTCTCAGACCGTGTGGCATCTCAGACCGTGTGGCCACTCAGACCGTGTGGCCTCTCAGACCGTGTGGCATCTCAGACCGTGTGGCATCTCAGACCGTGTGGCCTCTCAGACCGTGTGGCATCTCAGACCGTGTGGCATCTCAGACCGTGTGGCATCTCAGACCGTGTGGCCTCTCAGACCGTGTGGCATCCCAGACCGTGTGGCCTCCCAGACCGTGTGGCATCTCAGACCGTGTGGCCTCCCAGACCGTGTGGCCTCTCAGACCGTGTGGCATCTCAGACCGTGTGGTCTCTGTGGCCTTATTAGGATTTATCCTGCCTTCACTGCCTACTCAAATCTGTCTGAATGGGTTTGAAATAGATTTTGTCATGTGGGAAATGTAGTTAATTAGCCCTACATCTAAACAGGGTTGAATGCTGGGGGAATGGGAGAGGCAGTCTATTCTTTTTTGAGATGAAGAGGAACATTTTTATGATAGAAGAATTAAAACCAACCAGACAAAGCTAGACTAATTCCACCCTGAAGTTATTTATCATAATATCAGTTGTATAGTTTCTACATTGTGAACCTGTACATACCTGAATGCAACATGTCATTCTCATGATGTACTATAATAGCCTATACAGTTAGACTTTAGATTTAATGCTACTTCCTTCTGTAAGACATTTCTTTAGATGTTCACTATGGTAAACGCTGAACGTCTTTAAATATTCTCTATGGTAAAATCCCTGAGTTCCACAGCGCCATCAGCCAGCCAGAGGGGAGACTTACACAGGTTGAAGTAAGGGGTTTGCGGCGAGACAGGGAAGGCAGGGGTTTGGGGGAACACCTCACCACCAATAGTGGGCGTGGGGCTGACTGGGCCTCCATCCAACTCCTCAAAGGCCTCTCTGTAGCTGTGGATGTGTCTCTGGAGGGAGGGAAAACATGGAGATGCACACAGATACACACATATATTAGTATTCATTATGGTCATCACAACCCTATAATATATAATAATGAGACACACTAGAGAAGTTTAGGGCTAGGGGCGGAGCATTCTACCTCCTTGGGCCGCCCCCCGGGATTCAGCGCTATGGTGTTGACGAACTCCGGTGAGACGCAACGAATAGGGGAGCGGACCGGGGGTTCGTAGGAGGAGCTTTCGTTGTGGCCATTGATGCATTGTCCCTCGCTGGCGGTGCGGTGATGGGGCGGGGCCGATGCCTCGTCCAATGACGTCCCACAGGACTGGACACCTGCCAAGATCATTCAGGGGGGTCACATTTGATCACAACTCGCTCACATTGCACACAAGTGGTTTGTAAAAAAAATAAAAAATCTTTGCAAACACACATATCATTATCATGCTCTTGATAATGCAGCTCTTCACCGCAAAGCAGCAACGTTTCGCACAGCCATTAATCCACAGGAGCAACATAATAAGGACACAGTTACCAAGTAAGCGGTTAGAAACGGCAAAGCTGACCTTTCAAAATGCTACTTGATGTTGAACACTCGGATCAGAACTTTTCTCACTACAATCAGGCACTGCTTATAAGAGCTCTGGGTTGTTCAGTGGGAAACAGTGTGTATCAATTGATCTGCTTATAAGAGCTCTGGGTTGTTCAGTGGGGAACAGTATGGATCAATGTTCTCCTTGAAAGCCACAAGATTATCAGGAATTCGCTGGTACATCAGTGAAACAGTCTAAATTTGTAATTCTTGTTATCTGGGTAATGGTCTGTGGCAGTAGCTAACGTTTTGGATGAACCTCAAAGGGTCCAGTAAGCTAATTTCAGTGGGTGGGTTTGGAGGGAAGGAGAGAGCTGCCAGTGTAAAACAAACAGGATTTCTGTAAGAGCGTTATCCTAATGTGTTAGTTACTGCATGGTCGGGTGGGGTACTGGAGTTGGTTTTGCTGAAAACAGGTTGTGACTATGGGAAGCGAACAGCCGGCTTTGCAGGGCTATGTGCAGTTTGGAAAGGAAAAGGGAGGGGGAAAATCTAAACAGACACAATATGTGGAGGGAATGTTTTTGTAGGGAACTTTTAGAGAAAACTTGTTTTTGTTCATTCGTTGCCAGAGACGTTAGGTTAACGTAAGCATGCCACGCATTGTATGTTTTGTATCAAATCCAGCTTTTCCTAAAGATATGTTAAACGTTTCCCTGGGTTCTTTAAGTTTAGGGTAAAGATTATTCTCTTTGTGAGTCATTGGAAAATTGCGCATAAATACCTCCATTGCTTTTTCGTCCAGGTTTTACGCAATGTACTCTGTAGCTAGCACTGACTGTCTGCAAACAAACTATCCATCTGATTCATGGATTCTCCTGGCTTGAAGTTCTGACATACCCTCCCAAAGATGGAAAAGCATGCAAACACACCCTAGTGCGAGAGTCGACTGTTATGGAAACCGTGAAAAAAATATTTACGAGCCCTAGCTCAGCCTCTGGCTGGATAAGCCAGCCGATATATCCACAGGGGGAGAGTTAGCGATAGCATTAGCCTGCAGCTGTGGGAAACTAAGAGGCTTATAGTTACTGTCAGAATAGATCTGGCCTCTTTGGTCACATAAGAGTCAGACATTCCTTATGTGTTTGGGTACCCCAAATCATATTCATGACTCTGAGGAAACATCTCCTATTACACAACCTTAAACTGAATGACAAAAGCTACACAGGGGTTTTTGGAGGGAGAAAAGTGATATCAAAGGATAGCGGTCTTCTAAGAGGCAAACTAACTTTCTGTCTGTCTAGTGCACAACACTGTATACACATCAACAGAAATATAGTGTACATCTTATAGTGTACATCTTCACATAAATCTTATATTTTTGCACATTGGCAGTTTGAAGTGACTAAATCTTATATTTTTGCATATCTGATTCAAATCTGTTATTTTTGCTGCAGTCTGAATAGCCCAAAATCCACATTTCAAATCACCTTTGTAAGTGATTTGAAAATCAGATACAAATCTGATTTATGGCCATCCGACTTGTGTCTGTATGGTCAAATCTGATGTATTTGCCCACAAGTGGTTTTTAGACTGTTATTCGGCATATCTTGTCTCTTGCTAGCTACTCTTTTGACAGTTTGTCAAGAACATGTAGTAAGTAACTAGGTTGTTTACAAACAAATTAGTGAATGTGCTAGAAAGCTCTAAAAAGTTGGATAATCTTATCCTTTGAGGCTTTAAAAGTGTTCCTGCACTATGATTTTGAACATTCAAAGCAACTGGTAAACGTCCATGGCAGACATTGTCGTCATTTTAGCTTGCTACATAACTTCTGAGTGACAGGAAGCAGGAGCTCCACCACCAATCAGCCTACACCACTGCACACACACCCGTTGTTACTATAACAACTAGCGTAGCCATGTCAGCAAATGACTGCTGTCTGAACACACAAAAAATCCTATTTGGTCACTTTTAACTTGCTGTTTGGACAGTCAGTGTTCCGAAATGGATTTGAAAAACCAAACTGATTTGACCATTAAGGCGTGCAGTGTGAACAAGGCTTAATTGTATTTTGTTGGAACACAATTTGCTGCATACCTAAACAGTACCATGATAAGATCTAAGTGTAGGCCTAAAACACCAAAACCTGCACACATGCAATTCATATGCCCATCTATTTATTTCATGATTTGCCTGCAATGGCACGGCTTAAGTAGTGTCACATGTCTAGGCTGAACTCAGATTTTGATTTGTGGATCGAGGAGGGGCATTGTTAGATACATCACAACCCAACGGTCCTGGAATCACGCAAAACAGATGGGCCCAGTATGCACAGCGGAGCCTGTCAAACACTGTGCCGTTGCCCTGGCGACGGCTAATAGCTTCCAGCTGTTACAGAAGAGATTCCCAGGATATATTTGGGGAATTGTCTCCCCCCCCCCCCCCCCCCCTCGTTTCTCAACCATATAAACACAGATATTGTATTGAATAAAATGGATCCAAGGCATAGGAAATGGGATAATCTATTTTATGAGGCCAGGGCTAGAGCTCTCTTCATCTCCCTCCACCGCTCTGTGAATATGCTCTTGTCATGTTATAGTGAGGAAGGGTTATCTGGGGTAAAATGAAGGAGAATTCCCTTCAAAGTAATGTATTGAATAGATTGGAAGCATATCTATGTACTGTATGTATTCAAATACCCAAACAAAGTGCTTTTCTTCCTGTAGACCAGGTCTGACCCCATTCTAAACGTTCTCCACTGGGGATGTTTGCTCTACTCATGCTATACCTACGCTCCAAGTCCTGAGCTGAAACCCCCCCCCCCCCCCCCCCCCCAGAACAGCCTCAATTCGTCGAGGGCAGTGTGTGTCGAATGCGTTCCACAGGGATGCTGGCCAATGTTGACTCCAACGCTTCCCACAGTTGTGTCAAGTTGGCTGGATGTCCTTTGGGTGGTGGACCATTCTTTATACACACAGGAAACCCAGAAGCATTGCAGTTCTTGACACAAAGGCACTTAAATCTTTTGTCTTACCCATTCACCCTCTGAATGACATACATACACAATCCATGTCTAAATTGTCTCAAGGCTTAAAAATCCTTCTTTAACATGTCTCCTCCCCTTCATCTATACTGATTGAAGTGGATTTAACTAGTAACATCAATAAGGGATCATAGCTTTCACCTGGTCAGTCTATGTCATGGAAAGAGCAGGTGTTCTTAATGTTTTGTATACTCAGTGTAAATAGAATGTATGTAGTCATTCATTACAGTCCTTGTACTCCAAGGACTACTCTGGCTTTGCGGAGTACAGTACCGTACAGTACTCTGTAGACCACTCCAGGCCCCTGAAAGAACAAAACAGTGCATCCTATTCTACCTCTACCAATGGACAGATAAGGCCTTCACAATGTTTTCAAAAAGGCAGTCTAAAGCAGTCTTCCCCATAGAATTAGTGCCCTTTGCTAGCGATGGAAATGTTAAAAACAGAAGATGGAAAGAGCAGCCTTGAAAGAGGCCAGTGTTTCCTGGCCTTGGGTATTGTTCCCTGGCGGTATCTTGTGACATGCGCTCTACTGCGAGTCTGCACAGAGACACCTTTGTGCTTCCTCATCTCGTTCTTCTGAAACTTAAACATTATCCAAATGCTTTTTTTTGGGTTGGGTCAATGCCTTAACCTTGAGAAATAAAAATCAAACAGAGATGAAGGACGGTGTATTGAGAGACAAGACACACAGAGAGAGAGAGAGAGAGAGAGAGAGAGAGAGAGAGAGAGAGAGAGAGAGAGAGAGAGAGAGAGAGAGAGAGAGAGAGAGAGAGAGAGAGAGAGAGAGAGAGAGAGAGAGAGAAAGAGAGAGAGAGAGAGAGAGAGAGAGAGAGATAGGGAGAGAGAGGGAGAGAGAGATAGAGAGAGACAGAGAGATAGAGAGAGATAGGGAGAGAGAGAGAGAGAGAGAGAGAGAGAGAGAGAGAGAGAGAGAGAGAGAGAGAGAGAGAGAGAGAGAGAGAGAGACAGAGAGATAGAGAGAGAGAAAAAGAAAGATAGATAATGAGAAAAAAGAGAGTGAGGCAGAGATGTTTAGAAAAGGATAAAACAGGAAGCAACAAATGCAAACAGCAAACTAGCAGGCAGTGTCATGGAAAGACAGTCAGCAAGGTTCGTTTAGAAGAGGAGTCAGTTTAATGGAAAGACAGTCAGCAAGGTTCATTTAGAAGAGGTGTCAGTGCCATGGAAAGACAGTCAGCAAGGTTCGTTTAGAAGAGGAGTCAGTGGCAGGGAAAGACAGTCAGCAAGGTTAGTTTAGAAGAGGAGTCAGTGCCATGGAAAGACAGTCAGCAAGGTTAGTTTAGAAGAGGAGTCAGTGCCATGGAAAGACAGTCAGCAAGGTTCGTTTAGAAGAGGAGTCAGTGCCATGGAAAGACAGTCAGCAAGGTTCGTTTAGAAGAGGAGTCAGTGGCAGGGAAAGACAGGGGAGGAGTGGAGGAGGGGAACGAACCAGAGAGGGAGCGACGGTGCTCAGACCGAGGAGACGCGAGTCGGCCTTGCATTCGGGCCGAGTACTCTGGTTAGAGCAGGGGTATAATTGGAGTCGTCAGAAGAATGAGGAGGAGGAAGATGATGAAGAGGAGGGAGAATGAGGGAGAGGTAGAGAGATGAAGAGATGGTCCACAGAAAGGAAAAAACATTCAAAGAAAAGTTATTTGCTAGTTAATAAAAACGTACAGAATTACAATCATAATATGACAGAAATGTCAAACATCTATGAGAAAAATTACTGACATGATCAGTGAGTATCAGTGAATCTGTCAGTAATATAACCAACAAGTGGACGTGTCACATTTGTTTCAGTGGACATCTGCCTGTCCATGTGGACGAAGTGGGCTTGTACAGTGAGGGGAAAAAAGTATTTGATCCCCTGCTGATTTTGTACGTTTGCCCACTGACAAAGACATGATCAGTCTATAATTTCAATGGTAGGTGTATTTGAACAGTGAGAGAAAGAATAACAACAAAAAAAATCCAGAAAAACACATGTAAAAATGTTTTATACATTGATTTGCATTTTAATGAGGGAAATAAGTATTTGACCCCTCTGCAAAACATGACTTAGTACTTGGTGGCAAAACCCTTGTTGGCAATCACAGAGGTCAGATGTTTCTTGTCGTTGGCCACCAGGTTTGCACACATTTCAGGAGGGATTTTGTTCCACTCCTCTTTGCAGATCTTCTCCAAGTCATTAAGGTTTTGAGGCTGACGTTTGGCAACTCGAACCTTCAGCTCCCTCCACAGATTTTCTATGGGATTAAGGTCTGGAGACTGGCTAGGCCACTCCAGGACCATAATGTGATTCTTCTTGAGCCACTCCTTTGTTGCCTTGGCCGTGTGTTTTGGGTCATTGTCATGCTGGAATACCCATCCACGACCCATTTTCAATGCCCTGGCTGAGGGAAGGAGGTTCTCACCCAAGATTTGACGGTACATGGCCCCGTCCATCGTCCCATTGATGCGATGAAGTTGTCCTGTTCCCTTAGCAGAAAAACACCCCCAAAGCATAATGTTTCCACCTCCATGTTTGACGGTGGGGATGGTGCTCTTGGGGTCATAGGCAGCATTCCTCCTCCTCCAAACATGGCGAGATGAGTTGATGCCAAAGAGCTCGATTTTGGTCTCATCTGACTACAACACTTTCACCCAGTTCTCCTCTGAATCATTCAGATGTTCATTGGCAAACTTCAGATAACCCTGTATATGTGCTTTCTTGAGCAGGGGGACCTTGCAGGCGCTGCAGGATTTCAGTCCTTCACGGCATAGTGTGTTACCAATTGTTTTCTTGGTGACTATGGTCCCAGCTGCCTTGAGATCATTGACAAGATCCTCCTGTGTAGTTCTGGGCTGATTCCTCACCGTACTCATGATCATAGCAACTCCACGAGGTGAGATCTTGCATGGAGCCCCAGGCCGAGGGAGATTGACAGTTATTTTGTGTTTCTTCCATTTGCGAACAATCGCACCAACTGTTTTCACCTTCTCACCAAGCTGCTTGGCGATGGTCTTGTAGCCCATTCCAGCCTTGTGTAGGTCTACAATCTTGTCCCTGACATCCTTGGAGAGCTCTTTGGTCTTGGCCATGGTGGAGAGTTTGGAATCTGATTGATTGATTGCTTCTGTGGACAGGTGTCTTTTATACAGGTAACGAGCTGAGGTTAGGAGCACTGTGCTCCTAACCTCAGCTCGTTACCTGTATAAAAGACACCTGGGAGCCAGAAATCTTTCTGATTGAGAGGGGGTGAAATACTTATTTCCCTCATTAAAATGCAAATCAATTTATAACATTTTTGACATGCGTTTTTCTGGATTTTTTTGTTGTTATTCTGTCTCTCACTGTTCAAATAAACCTACCATTAAAATTATAGACTGATCATTTCTTTGTCAGTGGGCAAACGTACAAAATCCGCAGGGGATCAAATACTTTTTTCCCCTCACTGTATACCCTGAAAACGAAATGATGTCATAAGGAAAGTCTACTATCAGTGTCTTTGAGCCGTCCAACCAGAGAAACAAAGTGGCTGTGTGATAACTGAACATTCTCTCCTTCATTTACCTAATTTTACAGTAAAGTGTGTTGCAATTTCGAATGCACTATAAATAAAGTTTGATTAGACCTGTGTATAAAACCACCATAATACTATCACTGTCTGGCCATAATGGTGTTTCACTGACACTCATCATTTCAGAATCAAGAAGCTGCATTAATGCTTTCTATTCTATTCTATTCTATTCAACTCCATTACTGTAACAGTCTCTGTCTTACAGTTGAATCAGAGCTGTCCCTTCACAGGTTAGCAATTCGTTTCCGTGTCACTAGTCTGTGTTGGTTTTACGGCAGGTTTCCACACTGCAGAACTGTGTTCGGTTAAGACAGCGAACTTGCTCCGAACATGGGCTGTTCTCCTGGAAAAGGGTTGGCCACCCAGACAAAATACATAAAAATGGTTACATTATGTCACTGACAGTTTACCCTTGTCAATGTGTGGCTTATTAAGAGCCGTAGCACTGAGCCGTAGCATTGTTTGTACAATGGCTTCATTGTGACCTCACAGGACTCATATCAACACTAACGCGGTGCATCAAGAAGACAGAGCTTCCAGACAGGAAAAGTCAAGCTGACCTCCCATTGGATATTCTGAGGGTTACTCTGGGAATGTTACTCTGGGGTTTTTACAGATACATGTTGTACCGAGAGATGTTTTCTGTTCATCTCTTTGTGCAGAAAAAAAAAAAAAGTGAAAAGGAAAGAAAGTGTAATGTTCTCTGTTAGTGTTTCATACATATTAATGACAGTTTTTTGTTTATCTCTTTTAACACGCTAATGTGTCCTCAACTTGAATATCACCTTCCTGTTTCCTTTGTATATGAAATCACACCTATATGCCAATGACAACACATGATCTCTGCAGTCTTACCTGCCACACACTGGGCTACCAGGCCCTCCACATGGAGCACTTCATCAGGCTCTGCATCTCTCGGCTTGGGAGATGAGGAGGTGGCACTGCGGCTCTGTTGGGGCTCCTGGAGCTCCGGGGACAGGGACAGGGACATTGTGCTGGCGGGGTACATGTTGACGGGTTTCAGCTGCAGCAGGCCCCCGCTAGTGGGGACCTGGGTGGGAGAGCTGGTCCTGGCTGCCCCTTGGCTGGAAGGTTCAGTGGGGAAGCCTGGCACGGGGGCTACAGGGGGACTAGGCTGGTAGATAGCTGCTGGTCTCTGGATGGCAGAGGGCTCTGGTGACGTGGACGGCTGGAAGGGGGAGGACCTCAGCGTGACCTGGGCTAGGCTGGACGCAGGGCTTCCCGAGATAGCTGAGTCAGCCTGGTAGGAGGGTCTTGCCTGGGTCTGGGAGAAGGACGGTTGCGTGGTCACCACCACCTTGTTCTCCCCCGGGGTACTCTGGGACTTCGGCACCTGCCCCAATGGGCGGCCGGGGTCCAGTTCCATCATCAGCAGGTTGAGGGCCTCAATGGACTGCTCAATCTCCTGCTGTGAGGCAGTCTGCTGGTGGGGGTACTGGGGCATGCTGTGGTGGCTCTGTAGAGGCATGGAGGGAGGAGGAGAGCCAAAATACACCCCGTCCATCACCGGCTCTTCTGGGACGCCATATTGCTGCCACACGTTGAGCCCACGTTGGACGGCGTTACGACTGCTGGTGGTGCGTGCTGGCGCTCGGGGGAGGGGATTCTGCTCTGCACCGAATGACTGTGAGCGATACAGGTTTCCATTCTGGCTGATAATGTAATCGCTCGCCGGGGGAACTGACTCACCTGTCCCATCCTGAGCTGAGCAGAGGCTTTGCACCAAGGTGATGGGAACCTGTGCAGCCACATCATGTAAGCCTATTGCGACATTGAAGGCAACATTTTCCGGGGGCCCATCTGGGATGCTCCTCTCCAGATAGGGAACCTTGTCCTGCCCGTTGATAACGGTCTCAGTCTGGTAATAGAGGTCTGCTGGCGTGGCTCTCCCTTCCAGGGATGACAGAGTGCCCAGGCTATCCACGCTGTTACCCTCCTGACTGGTGGGCAGTTCCACCTCGTCATCCAGAATATCTGTTTCTCTGTCCATGCTGCTGTTGTGGCCATTCACGTGAACTTGGGCGGGCACCAGGTGAAGTAGTCCCCCTCCCCCTATCCCCATCCCTCCGCCCGACAGGTAGCCCTGGCAATGCATGGGGCCCTCCAGGCCACTGAGCAGCTGCTCCAGCTCCTGCTTCTCCTGGGGACTGATGGGCTGGACGGCCAGGACCGTGCCCGAGACCAGGGTCTCTTCCTGGGCCGCTGGCGGCTGGCTCACTGGGGGGGCTGCCTGGAGGACTGCTGCTGTCGGGGCTGGCTCATCAGTGCGGTCAGTCTTAATGGAGGCCGTGGAGTTGCCGGAGTCGCTGCTCACCGACAGGCCGTGGTCGACCGTGGGAAGGACGTGTTCGGTGGCGGCGGGCAGGAGGCCGTTGGCAGTGACCGCGCCCTCGATGGACTCCTTCTTGCGGACTTTAGCGTAGGGGCTGCCGTCCAGAGGGCCCTGCGTGTGTATGACGTCTGGGGAGAGAAAGACATGGGGAGGGGGTGGTTACAAAGAGGTGAATAACACTGTACAGTATTTTGATTTAACTAGGCAAGTCAATTAAGAACAAATTCTTATTTACAATGACAGCCTACCAAGAGGCAAAAGGCCTCCTGCGGGGACGGGGGCTGGGATTAGAAATAAAAATATAAGACAAAACACACATCACGTCAAGAGAGACACCACAACACTACATAAAGAGAGACCTAAGACAACACCACAGCATGACAGCAACACATGACAACACAGCATGATAGCAACACAACATGACAACAACACGGTAGCAACACAACATGGCAGCAGCACAACATGGTAGCAACACAAGACATGGTACAAACATTATTGGGCACAGACAACAGCACAAAGGGCAGGAAGGTAGAGACAACAATACATAATGCGAAGCAGCCACAACTGTCAGTAAGAGTGTCCATGATTGAGTCTTTGAATGAAGAGATGGAGATAAAACTGTCCAGTTTGAGTGTTTTTTGCAGCTCGTCCCAGTCGCTAGCTGCAGTGAACTGAAAAGAGAAGCGACCCAGTGATGTGGGGACCTTTAACACAAGGTGACTGGCAGAACAGGATGAGGGGTGCAGTATATCATGTACAATGGTTAACATTTAATGCACTGTAAGTTATTCAAACGTTTTTGGACATTTTGGTATAGTGAATATCATGATTTTTCAGCAACACAGACCTGTAATACTGATAAAGCAACTA
Source organism: Coregonus lavaretus (assembly GCF_964263955.1). Classification (NCBI taxonomy): domain Eukaryota; kingdom Metazoa; phylum Chordata; class Actinopteri; order Salmoniformes; family Salmonidae; genus Coregonus; species Coregonus lavaretus. The sequence goes on along the minus strand of NW_028161688.1, from coordinate 62,114 downwards.
AATCCAGTAGAATTGAAACAGAGGGAAGAGGGAGAAGAGAAGGCAAAAGACGAGAGGAAGTAGGAAGTAGGAATTGTAATTTCTCAGTGTGCAGGCGATGCCAAAACAGCTGCTGTTGAACTGAGTACTGGCCCACTTCTGCCTCTCTCTGACAGGAAATAATAATGGTATGTGCTGTAATATGAAAACTGCACTCACTAACTGTAAGTCGCTCTGGATAAGCGTCTGCTAAATGACTAAAAATGTCAAATGTAATAAGAATATTATAGTAAGTATAATAAGAATGGTATGTGCTGTGGAAAAAGGGATGAAATCACACTTTATCAAGTCAATGACACTAATTACCGCCACCTGAAAAGCATTGGCCTTTAAGAAATTAGTGAGGGAGTATGTTTTATGTGTTTGTATACAGAGTATCCTGTGTATGATCTATGTATCAGTTCTGAAGGAATAAAACTGGACTGACTGCTGACGATTGAGGTACACTACATGGCTCTTAAAATTAGTGGATTTAGCTATTTCAGCCACACCCGTTGCTGACAGGTGTATCAAATCGAGCACACAGCCATGCATCCTCTATAGACAAACATTGGCAGTAGAATGGCCCATACTGAAGAGCTCATTGACTTTCAACATGGCACAGTCATAGGATGCCACCTTTCCAACAAGTCAGTTTGTCAGATTTCTGCCCTGCTAGAGCTGCCCCGGTCAACTGTAAGTGCTGTTATTGTGAAGTGGAATCATCTAGGTGTCACGCACGTTGAGAGATGGGTCGGACCAAGGAGCAGCGTGAAAAGCGTACATGTTTATTATCTAGAGTAAACATACAAAACAACAAAACCACGTAACGTGACGTGAAAGTCCTATGGGCTATACAACAACCAGCCTGCACGGAACAAGATCCCACAAACAAGGACTGCAACCAGGCTACTTAAGTATGATCCCCAATCAGAGACAACGAGCGACTGCTGCCTCTGATTGGGAATCATACCCGGCCAAACACAGACGTATAACAACTAGACGCTAAACATAGATATACAACAACCTAGAACTAAACATGCACACCCTGACCAAACTAACTAGAGTTATATAAGTCAGGGCGTGACACTAGGAGCAACAACGGCTCAGCCGCGAAGTGGTAGGCCACACAAGCTCATAGAATGGGACCGCAGGGTGCTGAAGCACGTAGCGAGTAAAAATCGTCTGTCCTCGGTTGCAACACTCACTACCCAGTTCTAAACTGCCTCTGGAAGCAACGTCAGCACAAGAACTGTTCGTCTGGAGCTTCATTAAATGGGTTTCCATGGCTGAGCAGCCGCACACAAGCATAAGATCACCATGCACAATGCCAAGCGTCGGCTTGGACTCTGGAGCAGTTCTCTGGAGTGATGAATCACGCTTCACCATCTGGGTTTGGCGGATGCCAGGAGAACGCTACCTGCCCCAATGCATAGTGCAAACTGTAAAGTTTGGTGGAGAAGGAATAATGGTCTGGGGATGTTTTTATCATGGGTCGGGTTAGGCCCCTTAGTTCCAGTGAAGGGAAATCTTAACACTAAAGCATACAATGACATTCTAGACAATTCTGTGCTTCCAACTTTGTGGCAACAGTTTGGGGAAGGCCTTTCCTGTTCAGCATGACAATGCCCCCGTGCACAAAGCGAGGTCTATACAGAAAATGTGTCGAGTTCGTGTGGAAGAACTTGACTGGCCTGCACAGAGCCCTGACCTCAACCCCATCAAACACCTTTGGGATGAATTGGAACGCCGACTGCGAGCCAGGCCTAATCGCCCAACATCAGTGCCCGACCTCACTAATGCTCTTGTGACTGAATGGAAGCAAGTCTCCACAGCAATGTTCCAACATCTAGTGGAAAGCCAGAAGAGTGGAGGCTGTTATAGCAGCAAAGGGGGGGACCAACTCCATATTAATGCCCATGATTGATTTTGGAATCAGATGTTCGACGAGCAGGTGTCCACATACTTTAAACATTCACCCACACACGCATGAGCCATGGTGGAAAAAAACTACCTCACTAGGTAAATAAGCCCTGAAGGCATTTCCTGTCCCCTTGGAATAGAAGCAAAACATTTCAGACCAAAAACACACACAAAAAAGACAAACAATTGTAAAAATCAAAATTACGCCAATTATTACAATTATGAATTACACCTTTCACTATTGTGCAAATGGACAAACACACACGTGCACAAACGCACACAGACACACACACACACCTTATAGTATTCCCATATCATCCTTGTGGTCATGTGCTGTCAAGGGGAATGATGACCAGTGGCAAGCTGCTCTTGATGTAAGGACGACTTAGCAGCTGGCTCTATGCAGCATGGCCTTTAAACTGCCCTGCCATGCACGCTCACATTGGAAACCGCAATAACCACATACTTAGATTTAGCCTCTCCTGGAGGAGGACAACGGATGTTGAATGTTTATTTTTATTTTTTAAGCAGCTTTACAGCCTCCATCAGAGGGCATGAAGTGAGCATTGACAAAAATATACTGTATATATAAGATACTGTATATAAAATGTCCTGTATATAAAAGATACTGTATATAAAATATACTGTATATAAAAGATACTGTATATAAAATATACTGTATATATATATAAATGATACTGTATATCAAAGATACTGTATATAAAATATACATCTGATCAAGCTTCCAACTCCTCACCCCACACAGTTCCCATGAAGCTGTACAGTAAATCAAAGCATGTTTGAAACAGCAGTGTGTGTTGTGTGCGTGTGTGTTGTGTGCGTGTGTGTTGCGTGTGTGTTGTGTGTCTGTGTTGCGTGTGTCTTCTGTGGGTGTGTGTGTGTGTGTGTGTTTGTGTGTGTGTGCTCTGAGATACCCCCTGATGTACTAATCAGATTGTACATTTGGGAACAGCAGTGTGTGTTGTGCGTGTGTGTTGTGTGTGTGTGTGTGTGTGTGTGTGTGTGTGTGTGTGTGTGTGTGTGTGTGTGTGTGTGTGTGTGCTCTGAGATACCTCCTGATGTACTAATCAGATTGTACATTTGAAAACAGCAGTGCACAAATAGTGTGCCTTTAAAAAAAAAGTATACATCACAAGCCTTCAGAAAACCTTCTGTGACTTAGAACGCTAGTAGTCCATAAACTGGCTCTGTTGTTGTTGTTGTTGTTGTTGTTTAGCTTATCTGTGAGGTTATTTAACCTTATGTTTGTTTCCTTTAACAGATTCTAGATCCTCCTCTCCCCAATCCTAACCTTAAATATTAGTGGTGTGAGGAAACATCTGACCCTGTATCAGTGGTTAAGGGCAACTTATACCTACCTACTCATGTGACATGATCTTTGACCCTGTGACCTTTGAAGCCATTTCCTGCCAGCTGCCACAGGTCACCTAATGAGGTCCTTGTTTGACATTTGAATCTCTCTGTGGGTTGACCCAGCCCTCTCTGCAGGGTTACCCAGACATCTCTGTGGGTTGACCCAGCCCTCTCTGCAGGGTTACCCAGACATCTCTGTGGGTTGACCCAGCCCTCTCTGCAGGGTTACCCAGACATCTCTGTGGGTTGACCCAGCCCTCTCTGCAGGGTTACCCAGACATCTCTGCAAGGTCATCCTTTTTTTCTCTACTATTCCAGACTATCAATCGCTCTCTATTCCTCTTTTTTTGTGGGGCGATCCATCTTTCACAAGGATTTAGGGGATTTGATAGAAAGATGATGGATTAAGTGGACATGACATTACAGAAAGGTAGTTAGGGTTAACTCAGTTCATTGCAATGAAAGGGGCTCTTATCTCCAAAACAATTTCTCTCTGAATGTTTTTGAAGTGCCAATAAAACAGTTCACATACGATTAAGGCAGTCCTCACTTTCAACAGTGTGAAATAACAAACACAGCCAGCTGCAAACTGAGGCTGATAAACAGCAACTCCAAAGAGTAATCACATGATGGTAGAGCTGGTAGAGCTCGAAGTGCTGTCAGAGTCTTGAACAGATTGTTATTCATTACTCTGTCCTTAAAGTCCAATCTGGCATCTGAGAATATGTTCAACGGTTATTTCAATTCCTAATATTTGGGGTTGGAGTTTTGCTGAATAACGAATCCCAGATTGTCGCTTTCTACACAAGGACTAGGGTTGAATGGCGGGAACCTGGTTACTGAGATTTACAGACCAAAACCACTTTTCCCGGGATAAATAACTGCAAGAAACCGTTAAATTATAATATATTATTTATATGAACAAAATGACGGGAAATGGAACTGTTAAATTATATGCGAAATCTGGCTTCTCTACGGCCTTCTCTCTTCTCTCTGCATGATCAATCATCAATGCTCAGGGTGGGGACAGATCATCTCAGTATGGAGCGCAGTTCACAATGCATGTAGACCTATCATCTCATCATGGTAACTTTTTTTCTTGTAGGCCTACATTTGCTGCAGCATAGCCTATGCTACAGTAGCCTAATATAATGACTGAATCGCATCTAATTTGTAATCTGTTTCAGGAAGCTAGGCGTATGTCGCAAGTCACTACTTCACAAGAGAGGTATTTTAACTTTTTTAAAATGTTATTTGCGTCGAATACGACAGGTGTAGACCTTACCGTGAAATGCTTGCTTACAAGCCCTTAACCAACAATGCAGTTTAAAGAAAAATAAGAGTTAAGGAAAAAGATTTACTAAATAAACTAAAGTAAAAAATAAAAGAGCAACAATAAAATAACAATAATGAGGCTATTTACAGGGGGTACAGGTACTGAGTCAATGTGCGGGGGTACAGGTTAGTTGAGGTAATTGAGGTAATATGTACATGTAGGTAGGGGTAAAGTGACTATGCATAGATAATAGATAATAAACAGTGAGTAGCAGAAGCGTAAAAAAAAAGGGGGGGGGGGTCAATGCAAATAGTCCAGGTAGTCATTTTATTAGCTGTTCAACAGTCTTATTTCTTGGGGGTAGAAGCTGTTCAGAAGACTTTTGGACCTAAACGTGGCGCTATTGTACCGCTTGCTGTGCGGCAGCAGAGAGAACAGTCTATGACAAGAGTGGCTGGAGTCTTTGGCAATTTGTAGGGCCTTCCTCTGACACCACCTGGTAAAGAGGTCCTGGATGGCAGGAAGCTTGGCCCCAGTGATGTACTGGGCCGTACGCACTACCCTCTGTAGTGCCTTGTGGTCGGACTGTCTTGGTGTGTTTGGACCATGATAGGTTGTTGGTGATGTGGACACCAAGGAACTTGAAGCTCTCAACCTGCTCCACTACAGCCCCGTCGATGAGAATGGGGGTGTGCTCGGCCCTCCTTTTCCTGTAGTCCACGATCATCTCCATTGTCTTGATCATGTTGAGGGAGAGGTTGTTGTCCTAGCACTATTGTGTTGAACGCTGAACTGTAGTCAAAGAACAGCAATCTCACATAGGTGTTCCTTTTGTCCAGGTGGGAAAGGGCAGTGTTGAGTGCAATAGAGATAGCTATTTCTGTGGATCTGTTGGGGGCGGTATGCAAATTGGAGTGGGATACGGTTTATGGGATGATGGTGTTGATGTGAGCCATGATCAGCCTTTCAAAGCACTTCATGACTACAGACGTCAGTACTACAGGTCGGTAGTCATTTAGGCAGGTTACCTTGATGTTCAGGGACTATGGTGGTCTCCTTGAAACATGTACAGTACCAGTCAAAACTTTGGAAGCACAAGATTGTGCAAAGCTGTCATCAAGGCAAAGTGTGGCTACTTTGAAGAATCTTAAATATAAAATATATTTTGATTTGTTTAACACTTGTTTGGTTACTACATGATTACATGATTATTTCATAGTTTTGATGTCTTCACTATTATTCTACAATGTAGAAAATAGTAAAAATATTTAAAAAAAACTGGAATGAGTAGGTGTGTCCAAACTCTTGACTGGCACTGTAGGTATTACAGACTCAGTCAGGGACAGGTTGAAAATGTCAGTGAAGACACTTGCCAGTTGGTCAGCGCATGCTCAGATTACACGTCCTGATAATCCGTCTGGCTCTGTGGCCTTGTGAATGTTGACCTAAAGGTCTTACTCACATCGGCTATGGTGAGCGTGATCACACAGTCGTCCGGAACAGCTGGTGCTCTCATGCATGCTTCCGTGTTGCTTGCCTCGAAGCGCGCATAGAAGTAATTTAGCTCGTCTGTTATGCTTGTGTCACTGGGCAACTTGCGGCTGGGATTCCCTTTGTAGTTCGTAATAGTTTACAAGCCCTGCAACATCCGACGAGCGTCAGCCAGTTGTCTCCACTGCCAGTTTGTTTCCTCTCAATGGTCCAGGACTTCCTTTAAGATCAGTCTAGGCCACAGTCCAGGACTTCCTTTAAGATCAGTTTAGGCCACAGTCCAGGACTTCCTTTAAGATCAGTTTAGGCCACAGTACAGGACATCCTTTAAGATCAGTCTAGGCCACAGTCCAGGACTTCCTTTAAGATCAGTTTAGGCCACAGTCCAAACCTTTTTTTACGCATTCCAAAAACATTCCATTATAAATCTACATCTGGGTCAGGTGGGCATCATTTGAAAGCATATTCTATTGCCAACATGACTAGCTAAGTTATAAAATACGATTTTACAGTGTTAGGTTTTCAAAAAGCACTTCAGACAAACAGATTGTAACGTTGGTGTGCATAGAATGGAGTGCATTCAAGTGCGTGTTCCACGGAAAATTTTCTTCACAATACGACAAACACAGGCTCATTCTGTTCAGGACAACGCATGGGAATAATGCATGTCATTCTTGTAACTGTGGATCAAACATAGCGATCGTAAACGTTGATACCGTCTTCAAATATGGAGATGTGAGGTAAACATCGACTCATGGGTGTATGGTTTGCTTGTATGACATCAACGCAGTATTTATTCTAATCCTTAACGTCTCATCTTTCAGAAACACATCGACTCCTTTTGATTTACAGCATTTCCCTCACTCAGACAAGAACAAATGTGCAAAAGTAGCCCAATTAGCAGGAGGGATGGGGACAACTTCTTGTTGCGCGCAATGCTCAAGTTCAGAATGGTTGTCAGTCAAAACCCATACAGCGCTGTGAAGCGCAGACCCAGAGATCTGACGTCATGTAAAGCATGTTACTGTACAG
>NW_028161688.1:0-50000 GCF_964263955.1 Coregonus lavaretus | reverse complement strand
CATTAAGACATCAACATGATAATCATCATCATTAAGACATCAACATTATCATCATCAAGAAATCAACATCATCATCATCATCATCATCAGTAAGATATCAACATTATCATCATCATCATCATCATTAAGACATCAACATTATCATCATCATCATCATCATCATCATCATCATCATCATCATCATCATCATCATAATCAGTAAGGCATCCTCATCATCACCATCATCTTTGTACAGCTCCATGCTGCTCAGTCCACTCAGAGTTAATAACGGTGATGGCAGATTATTGTAAATTATAAAGTTAGTGCTGAAGACTGTTCTAGGCTGAGACTCACAGGACAGATGTAGTGTCTTCAGGACAGATGTAGTGTCTTCACGACAGATGTAGTGTCTTCACGACAGATGTAGTGTCTTCAGGACAGATGTAGTGTCTTCAGGACAGATGTAGTGTCTTCAGGACAGATGTAGTGTCTTCAGTTTAGAAGAGCCATGCCCAGTAGCATGAGGTAAGGTCAGATTCCAAACAGAGATAGAAAATCTAATGACGTCGCAGCTTTTTACGACAGCCACACTATTTATGTCTGTGTTCCTCCTAACGTGTTGTGTGTCTGTTTCTGTTTTCATCTGTACTCTGTGTGTGGTGTGTTTGTGTGTGTGTGTGTGTGTGTGTGTGTGTGTGTGTATGCCTGCTTGCATGTGCGCAAGGGAGAAATGTGCGCGTGTGAAGATTACTAGTATTTATGTCTATTGTGTGTGTGTGTGTTTTCTTGGCTCCATGAGGAAAATGCTTTGCTGTATGATCTCACACATATTTATCAGGGGGACCTGTCTGCATTCCTGACACCTTTTCCTGCTTAACTAACGAGCAGGGAGATCGTTCCATGTCATTTGCCCTGTCTGTCTCAAACTATATGGGTGTGTGTGCATGTGTGTGTCTGTGAGATCATGCTACCCTTGGAGTGAGTGAGGTGTTCTCTGAGATCACATCTCAAGCTACTGCACATTATATTATAATATTATTACTATTATATTATTTATATTATTACATTATTACTATTAAGTGCTACGTTGATATTTTTTGTGTGATGATGACTGCTTTCTGTGAGAACATAACCTTGGGCACTAATGGAGCCAATCCATTCCAGGCCCCCTGGAGAGTAGGCTACTTACATCTCTACCTGCACATGGAGCTGTTTTTGGACACAGTTAGCTAAACTATTGACTGGGTCTTCAGTGGCCATCACATTAATTCCCTGTGAAACGTTGCTGCACCTGTAAAGGCACAAGGACAGATACAGCTCCACAATAAGGAACAGATTTGGCTTTGAAAGTACAGTAGTTGAAATCCAGTCAGCTCCAGGTAGGACAGAAGCCTGTGTGAATCAGATGTCTTTGCAAAAAACGGGAGCTGATTTCTGCGGTCCCTGGAGGATCATGCTGTTGCCTCGGTCTAAAGGCATCCTGTATCCTCCACAAACACATACTGTACTGTCAGCACGGGATTCCACTCTGTGCTTAAGTGGAGATCATTAAATATACAACCATTGGCACCTTCTAGATCTATGAGACAGCACTACTTAAATAATGTGTTTTGGAAAGACAAGATCATTTCAAAGGGGGGTTTCTTATAGAATGGTCAGATACCTTCATTCATCTGCTGTATTCATAATAATAATAATAATAATATGCCATTTAGCAGACGCTTTTATCCAAAGCGACTTACAGTCATGCGTGCATACATTATTTTTTGTGTATGGGTGGTCCCGGGGATCGAACCCACTACCTTGGCGTTACAAGCGCCGTGCTCTACCAGTTGAGCTACAGAGGACCACAACACAGCTGCACAGGAACACACACATATAGACATGCACTCAGTCACACAATGCGTCACAGACGCAGAGCACTCAGGTCCCTCTGGATGACGTTGTGTCTAAGGAAAAGCAATCAAGTTCTGCTCCGCTCACAGCCCTGCATGGGAAAGCCTGAGGTCATATGAGGCGATGCTTTGATCGGCTCGCCGTGGCTGGGACTGCTGTCTGGAGAGGACCCATGGAGTCCGGGGGGGGGTGCTCATTCCACATCTCCTTCCTAGGAGCAGACTGAGGATAAGCACTACTCATAAAGCCATCAGACCCATTTAGTGGTCCTCTGTAGCTCAGCTGGTAGAGCACGGCGCTTATAACGCCAAGGTAATGGGTTCAATCCCCGGGACCACCCATACACAAAAATGTATACACGCATGACTGTAAGTCATTTTGGATAAAAGCGTCTGCCAAATGGCATATTATTATTATTATTTAGTACATTCAAATCAACTTCGTTCTCTATGGATGCTTTAAATTTATTTGGTTCTTTGATTACATCTGATTCTTCCTCTTCAAGTCATTTGTTACTCGGTCCCTGAACCAATCATCATCTTTAAGCCAAAAAGTAGGCTATACCTATGAGATGACACTGGCAAGTCAAAATGTCCTTATAAACTCAGCAAAAAAAGAAACGTCCTCACACTGTCAACTGCATTTATTTTCAGCAAACTTAACATGTGTAAATATTTGTATAAACATAACAAGATTCAACAACTGATACATAAACTGAACAAGTTCCACAGACATGTGACTAGCAGAAATTGAATAATGTGTCCCTGAACAAAGGGGGGGTCAAAATCTAAAGTAACAATCAGTATCTGGTGTGGCCACCAGCTGCATTAAGTACTGCAGTGCATCTCCTCCTCATGGACTGCACCAGATTTGCCAGTTCTTGCTGTGAGATGGTATCCCATTCTTCCACCAAGGTACCTGCAAGTTCACAGACATTTCTGGGGGGAATGGCCCTAGCCCTCACCTTCCGATCCAACAGGTCCCAGACTTGCTCAATGGGATTGAGATCCGGGCTCTTCGCTGGCCATGGCAAAACACTGACATTCCTGTCTTGCAGGAAATCATGCACAGAACGAGCAGCTGGTGGCATTGTCATGCTGGAGGGTCATGTCAGGATGAGCCTGCAGGAAGGGTACCACATGAGGGAGGAGGATGTCTTCCCTGTAACGCACAGCGTTGAGATTGCCTGCAATGACAACAAGCTCAGTCCGATGGTGCTGTGACACACCGCCCCAGACCATGACGGACCCTCCACCTCCAAATCGATCCCGCTCCAGAGTACAGGCCTCGGTGTAAATCTCATTCGTTCGACGATAAACGCAAATCTGACCATCATCCCTGGTGAGACAAAACCGTGACTCGTCAGTGAAGAGTACTTTTTGCCAGTACTGTCTGGTCCGGCGAAGGTGGGTTTGTGCCCATAGGCGACGTTGTTGCCGGTGATATCTGGTGAGGACCTGCCTTACAACAGGCATACAAGCCCTCAGTCCAGCCTCTCTCAACCTATTACGGACAGTCTGAGCACTGATGTAGGGATTGTGCATTCTTGGTGTAAATCAGGCAGTTGTTGTTGCCATCCTGTACCTGTCCCGCAGGTGTGATGTTCAGATGTACCGATCCTGTGCAGGTGTTGTTAAACGAGGCATCTCACAGTACGGATATTGCAATTTATTGCCCTTGCCACATCTGCAGTCCTCATGCCTCCTTTCAACACGCAGATGAGCAGGGACCCTGGGCATCTTTCTTTTGGTGTTTTTCAGAGTCAGTAGAAAGGCCTCTTTAGTGTCCTAAGTTTTCATAACTGTGACCTTAATTGCCTACCGTCTGTAAGCTGTTAGTGTCTTAACGACCGTTCCACAGGTGTATGTTCAGTAAATGTTTATGGTTCATTGAACAAGCACGGGAAACAGTGTTTAAACCCTTTACAATGAAGATCTGTGAAGTTAGTTATTTAGATTTTTACAAATTATCTTTGAAAGAAAGGGTCCTGAAAAAGAGACATTTCTTTTTTTTGCTGAGCTTAGGTTGACGGTGAACAAACTGTGTATACGTGGTTAACATATCCTCTTTTGACAGGCCACATTTCCATACACATACAGTTGAAGTCGGAAGTTTACATACACTTAGGTTGGAGTCATTAAAACTCGTTTTTCAACCACTCCACACATTTCTTGTTAACAAACTATAGTTTTGGCAAGTCGGTTAGGACATCTACTTTGTGCATGACACAAGACATTTTTCCAACAATTGTTTACAGACAGATTATTTAACTTATAATTCACTATATCACAATTCCAGTGGGTCAGAAGTTTACATACACTAAGTTGACTGTGCCTTTAAACAGCTTGGAAAATTCCAGAAAATGATGTCATGGCTTTAGAAGCTTCTGATAGGCTCATTTGAGTCAATTGGAGGTGTGCCTGTGGATGTATTTCAAGGCCTACCTTCAAACTCAGTGCCTCTTTGCTTGACATCATGGGAAAATCAAAAGAAATCAGCCAAGTCTTCAGAAAGAAAATTGTAGACCTCCACAAGTCTGGTTCATCCTTGGGGAGCAATTTCCAAACGCCTGAAGGTACCACGTTCATCTGTACAAACAATAATACGCAAGTATAAACACCATGGGACCAGCCGTCATACCGCTCAGGAAGGAGACGCGTTCTGTCTCATAGAGATGAACGTACTTTGGTGCGAAAAGTGCAAATCAATTATTCCCAACAACAGCAAAGGACCTTGTAAAGATGCTGGAGGAAACAGGTACAAAAGTATCTATATCCACAGTAAAACGAGTCCTATATCAACATAACCTGAAAGGCCGCTCAGCAAGGAAGAAGCCACTGCTCCAAAACCGCCATAAAAAAGCCTGACTACGGTTTGCAACTGCACATGGGGACAAAGATCGTACTTTTTGGAGAAATGTCCTCTGGTGTGACGAAACAAAAATAGAACTGTTTGGCCATAATGACCATCGTTATGTTTGGAGGAAAAAGGGGGATGCTTGCAAGCCGAAGAACACCAACCCAACCGTGAAGCATGGGGGTGGCAGCATCATGCTATGGGGGTGCTTTGCTGCAGGAGGGACTGGTGCACTTCACAAAATAGATGGCTTCATGAGGAAGGAAAATGATGTGGATATATTAAAGCAACATCTCAAGACATCAGTCAGGAAGTTAAAGCTTGGTCACAAATGGGTCTTCCAAATGGACAATGACCCCAAGCATACTTCCAAAGTTGTGGCAAAATGGCTTAAGGACAACAAAGTCAAGGTATTGGAGTGGCCATCACAAAGCCCTGACCTCAATCCTATAGAGAATTTGTGGGCAGAACTGAACAAGTGTGTGCGAGCAAGGAGGCCTTCAAACCTGACTCAGTTACACCAGCTCTGTCAGGAGGAATGGGCCAAAATTCACCCAACTTATTGTGGGAAGCTTGTGGAAGTCTAGAGAACCCAGCCAGAATCAGTTTAGAGAACCCAGCCAGAGACAGTCTAGAGAACCCAGCCAGAATCAGTCTAGAGAACCCAGGCAGAGACAGTCTAGAGAACCCAGCCAGAGACAGTCTAGAGAACTCAGCCAGAGAGAGTCTAGAGAACCCAGCCAGAGACAGTCTAGAGAACCCAGCCACAGACAGTCTAGAGAACCCAGCCAGAGACAGTCTAGAGAACCCAGCCAGAGACAGTCTAGAGAACTCAGCCAGAGAGAGTCTAGAGAACCCAGCCAGAGACAGTCTAGAGAACCCAGCCACAGACAGTCTAGAGAACCCAGCCAGAGACACTGTCTAGAGAACTTTTCTCATGAAAATCCCAATGTCCCATTGCCTCCATGGTTTCTGCCTGTTCCATTGGGCTGACTGTGGTGCCTCATTACTTCAGGCACATCATTGGATGACAATTAAGCCATTCAAAGGATCCGATGTGGTGGAGCTGACAGACAGAGGGAGACAAGGCCTTTCCAGACTGTTGGCTGTGTGCGGAATGGGTGGTGAATCAGCACATTCTATTGTCCTGATATAGAACTAATTCCCCAGGCCCAACACAGTGCAGCAGCCTAGCTGGGGCAAGAAGCAGATTGCATATCTCCATACTAACAATGTATTTCACTTCTAAGTGTTGAAAAAGTTCGATGTTTTATGTAGGTAATTATCTGTAACTGTGTGTAACCTGGTCAAATGAAGGCTTCATTGCTGTATTGGTCATGCTGATGAAGGGTATCAGTGAAAGAATGCAGGAAAGAGATTGTATGAGGCGTGCTTAGGGTTGCAATCCCCCAAGGAGCCCAAAGGATGGGTGTACTTATGTCTGTCTGTCTGTGTGTGTGTGTATACGGCTATACAGTACCAGTCAAACGTTTGGAAACACCTACTCATTCTAGGATTTTTCTTTATTTTTACTATTTTCTACATTGTAGAATAATAGTGAAAACATCAAAACTATGAAATAACACATATGGAATCATGTAGTAACCAAAAAAGTGTTAAACAAATCAAAATATATTTGAGATTTGAGATTCTTCAAAGTAGCCACCCTTTTCCTTGATGACAGCTTTGCACACTCTTGGCATTATCTCAACCAGCTTCATGAGGTAGTCACCTGGAATGCATTTCAATTAACAGGTGTGCCTTGTTAAAAGTTAATTTGTGGAATCTATTTAATTCTTAATGCGTTTGAGCCAATCAGTTGTGTTGTGACAAGGTAGGGGTGGTATACAGAAGATAGCCCTATTTGGTAAAAGACCAAGTCCATATTATGGCAAGAACAGCTCAAATAAGCAAAGGGAAACATCAGTCAATACGGAACATTTCCAGAACATAAAACATCAAGCGCAAAAACCATCAAGTCGCAAAAACCATCAAGCGCTAAGATGAAACTGGCTCTCATGAGGATCGCCACAGAAAAGGAAGACACAGAGTTACCTCTGCTGCAGAGGACAGGTTCATTAGAGTTAACTGCACCTCAGATTGCAGCCCAAATAAATGCTTCACAGAGTTCATTTAACAGACACGTCTCAACATCAACTGTTCAGAGGGGACTGTGTGAATCAGGCCTTCATGGTCGAATTGCTGCAAAGAAACCACCACTAAAGGACACCAATAAGAAGAAGAGACTTGCTTGGGCCAAGAAACACGAGCAATGGACATTAGACCGGTGGAAATTGGTCCTTTGGTCTGATGAGTCCAGATTTTAGATTTTATGTTCCAACTGCCATGTCTTTGTGAGACGCAGAGTAGGTGAACGGATGATCTCCGCATAAGTGGTTCCCACCGTGAAGCGGGGGTGCTTTGCTGGTGACACTGTCGGTGATGTATTTAGAATTCATGGCACACTTAACCAGCATGGCTACCACAGCATGCTGCAGCGATACGCCATCCCCTCTGGTTTGCGCTTAGTGGAACTATAATTTGTTTATCAACAGGACAATGACCCAAAACACACCTCCAGGCTGTGTAAGGGCTATTTGACCAAGGAGATTGATGGAGTGCTGCATCTGATGACCTGGCCTCCACAATCACCCGACCTCAACTCAATTGAGATGGTTTGGGATAAGTTGGTCTGCAGAGTGAAGGAAAAGCAGTCAAGTGCTTAGCATATGTGGGAACTCCTTCAAGACTGTTGGAAAAGCATTCCTCATGAAGCTGGTTGAGAGATTGCCAAGAGTGTACAAAGCTGTTGTCAAGGCAAATGGTGGCTACTTTGAAGAATCTAAAATATATATTTGTTTAGCACTTTTTTGGCTACCACATGATTCCATATGTGTTATTTCATAGTTTTGATGTCTTCACTATTATTCTATAATGTAGAAAATAGTAAAAATAAATAAAACCCTTGAATGAGTAGGTTTGTCAAAACAGGGCAATGTCTATCAAAGTGTAACATCAATGAGACATAGAGTACATGCCTGCTTCTATGAATGTGTGTATGTGTGCACCCATGTGTGTGTGTGTGTTTGCATATGTGTAACCAAACCTCCTATGTGTAACCAAACCTCTTCCCAAACCTCTTCCCCAGTAAATCTTAGCCTTGTGTCCACCCACCCAGCTCAGGTCAGAGGGTTGTCTATTTAACAGGCCTAGTGACCCGTGCAGGGGGACGGTGTGAAGTGACGAGGCATGGGTACAGCCAACAAGAAACTAGGCAGAGGTGGTTAATAAAGACAGGGTGAGATGCTGCTCTTGTCCTCTCTTCCTACTGTTCTCTTTTCCACTCCTCCACCCACGGCCATTTCCCAGAGTTAGTTAAGCCCAATGAATGAAACAACAACTTATACCGTGTCAACCAAACAGCTGAAAGAGAGAGAGAGAGAGAGAGAGAGAGAGAGAGAGAGAGAGAGAGAGAGAGAGAGAGAGAGAGAGAGAGAGAGAGAGAGAGAGAGAGAGAGAGAGAGAGAGAGAGAGAGAGAGAGAGAGAGAGAGAGAGAGAGAGAGAGAGAGAGAGAGAGAGAGAGAGAGAGAGAGAGAGAGAGAGAGAGAGAGAGAGAGAGAGAGAGAGAGAGAGAGAGAGAGAGAGAGAGAGACTGTCTGGACACCAGCTGGAGTCAAGCTGACAATGGCTTGAGTCAAGCTGTGTGAGGACCAGTCATTCACGCATATTAGCACCCATGGCTAACAACAACATGCTAACAGCTACAGGCTAACAGCCCTAACTGCTAACCTTGTTCCTTTACGACCAGACAGTGTCTCTGGTAGCCACTCCTGAGCAAGACAGGCATGTCCCCCAGCACTGACCACTCACTACAACACCACCCCATATCCCCTAACAGTAAAAGAGAACTGTCTTAGAATACTAGACATAGCCATAACCCACCAGTAGGCCTCAACACTCTGTTTGGGAACCATCTACAACACTCTGTTCCCAATCAGTCTCCATGCACCTCAAAGTAGACAGGCCCCACACTTTGTTATGTTTTTGTGTCTGTCACCTTCTCCTAGAGGGCATTATTCCTGGTCAGTTAGACATCGCCCAACCATTTAAGTTTGGAGTCAAAGCAATGTAATCCCCAAAGCCGTAAACAGACTGACTGAGACTGGGGTTCGTTTGGGTCTGTTTCCAACACAACGGCTAGAGAAGGCTAGCTAGACGGTTCACCTCTCTGTGTCCTGTGAGGTTGAGAAACACTGCGTCCCCACAACACATTAAACACATTCAGATGGAGGATACAAATCAAATCAAATCAAATCAAATTTTATTGGTCACATGCGCCGAATACAACAGGTGCAGACATCACAGTGAAATGCTTACTTACAGCCCTTAACCAACAGTGCATTTATTTTTAAAAATAAAACAACAACAAAAAAAGTGTTGAGAAAAAAAAGAGCAGAAGTAAAATAAAATAACAGTAGGGAGGCTATATATACAGGGGGGTACCGTTGCAGAGTCAATGTGCGGGGGCACCGGCTAGTTGAGGTAGTTGAGGTAATATGTACATGTGGGTAGAGTTAAAGTGACTATGCATAAATAATTAACAGAGTAGCAGCAGCGTAAAAATGATGGGGTTGGGGGGCAGTGCAAATAGTCTGGGTAGCCATGATTAGCTGTTCAGGAGTCTTATGGCTTGGGGGTAGAAGCTGTTGAGAAGTCTTTTGGACCTAGACTTGGCACTCCGGTACCGCTTGCCATGCGGTAGCAGAGAGAACAGTCTATGACAAGGGTGGCTGGAGTCTTTGACAATTTTGAGGGCCTTCCTCTGACAACGCCTGGTATAGAGGTACTGGATGGCAGGAAGCTTGGCCCCAGTGATGTACTGGGCCGTACGCACTACCCTCTGTAGTGCCTTGCGGTCGGAGGCCAAGCAGTTGCCATACCAGGCAGTGATGCAACCAGTCAGGATGCTCTCGATGGTGCAGCTGTAGAATTTTTTGAAGATCTGAGGACCCATGCCAAATCTTTTCAGTCTCCTGAGGGGGAATAGGCTTTGTCGTGCCCTCTTCACGACTGTCTTGGTGTGTTTGGACCATGATAGTTTGTTGGTGATGTGGACACCAAGGAACTTGAAGCTCTCAACCTGTTCCACTACAGCCCCGTCTATGAGAATGGGGGCGTGCTCAGTCCTCTTTTTTTTTCCTGTAGTCCACAATCATCTCCTTTGTCATGGTCACGTTGAGGGAGAGGTTGTTGTCCTGGCACCACACGGCCAGGTCTCTGACCTCCTCCCTATAGGCTGTCTCATCGTTGTCGGTGATCAGGCCTACCACTGTTGTGTCGTCGGCAAACTTAATGATGGTGTTGGAGTCGTGCCTGGCCATGCAGTCATGGGTGAACAGAGAGTACAGGAGGGGACTGAGCACGCACCCCTGAGGGGCCCCCGTGTTGAGGATCAGTGTGGCAGATGTGTTGTTACCTACCCTTACCACCTGGGGGCGGCCCGTCAGGAAGTCCAGGATCCAGTTGCAGAGGGAGGTTTTTAGTCCCAGGATCCTTAGCTTAGTGATGAGCTTAGAGGGCACTATGGTGTTGAATGCTGAGCTGTAGTCAATGAATAGCATTCTCACGTAGGTGTTCCTCTTGTCCAGGTGGGAAAGGGCAGTGTGGAGTGCAATAGAGATTGCATCATCTGTGGATCTGTTGGGGCGGTATGCAAATTGGAGTGGGTCTAGGGTTTCTGGGATAATGCTGTTGATGTGAGCCATGACCAGCCTTTCAAAGCACTTCATGGCTACAGACGTCAGTGCTACGGGTCGGTAGTCATTTAGGCAGGTTATCTTAGAGTCCTTGGGCACAGGGACTATGGTGGTCTGCTTGAAACATGTTGGTATTACAGACTCAGTCAGGGACATGTTGAAAATGTCAGTGAAGACACTTGCCAGTTGGTCAGCACATGCTCGGAGTACACGTCCTGGTAATCCGTCTGGCCCTGCGGCCTTGTGAATGTTGACCTGCTTAAAAGTCTTACTCACATCGGCTACGGAGAGCGTGATCACATAGTCATCCGGAACAGCTGGTGCTCTCATGCATGCTTCAGTGTTGCTTGCCTCGAAGCGAGCATAGAAGTGGTTTAGCTCGTCTGGTAGGCTTGTGTCACTGGGCAGCTCACGGCTGTGCTTCCCTTTGTAGTCTGTAATAGTTTTCAAGCCCTGCCACATCCGACGAGCGTCAGAGCCAGTGTAGTACGATTCAATCTTAGTCCTGTATTGACTCTTTGCCTGTTTGATGGTTCGTCGGAGGGCATAGCGGGATTTCTTATAAGCGTCCGGGTTAGAGTCCCGTTCCTTGAAAGCGGCAGCTCTACCCTTTAGCTCAGTGCGGATGTTTCCTGTAATCCATGGCTTCTGGTTGGGGTATGTACGTACGGTCACTGTGGGGATGACATCATCGATGCACTTATTGATGAAGCCAGTGACTGATGTGGTGTACTCCTCAATGCTGTCTGAAGAATCCCGGAACATGTTCCAGTCTGTGCTAGTGTAGTATATGAAGAATTATGAGTTTGCTAATGTTTTAAAGTGGAACCTGAGAGGATGTTTATTCAGTTTCAGAGGGAGCCATTTTGTAGTGACACCCCATAGGACAGAGAAGTCGGTGTGTTGTAGACAGGGGATTGGACAGTAGAGGGAGCCACCCATATTTTTTTATATCTTATAAGTATAGGCTAGAGACAAAGAACGTTAGAGCAGACATTGTAATTTGGAGGACACTGCTCTCCGGGTGATCATGACATCTGTAAACTTATGCTGAAATCTTGTGACATGAATAAAACTTATGATCAAAGTTCAGTATAAGCGGACTCCTTTCTTTAACAGCAATAATTAGCAACATTGACTCGACACTACACTAGCAAAACAGTCCTTTAGCTTAGCATCTGCGTCATCTGACCACTTTTATATTAACCGAGTCACTGGTGCTTCCTGCTTTAGTTTTTGCTTATAAGCAGGAATCAGGAGGATAGAGTTATGGTCAGATTTGCCAAATGGAGGGCGAGGGAGAGCTTTGTATGCGTCTCTGTGTGTGGAGTAAAGGTGGTCTAGAGTTTTTTTTCCTCTGGTTGCACATTTAACATGCTGGTAGAAATTAGGTAGAACGGATTTAAGTTTCCCTGCATTAAAGTCCCCGGCCACTAGGAGCGCTGCATCTGGATGAGCGTTTTCCTGTTGATTTATGGCCTTGTACAACTCATTCAGTGCAATCTTAATGCCAGCATTGGTTTGTGATGGTAAATAGACAGCTATGAAAAATATAGATGAAAACTCTCTTGGTAAATAGTGTGGTCTACAGCTTATCATAAGATACTCTACCTCAGGCGAGCAAAACCTTCCTTAGTATTTGATTTTGTGCACCAGCTGTTGTTTACAAATATACACAGACCGCCACCCCTTGTCTTACCGGAGTCAGCCGTTCTATCCTGCCGATGTAGCGTATAGCCCGCTAGCTGTATGTTATCCATGTCGTCGTTCAGCCACGACTCGGTGAAACATAAGATATTACAGTTTTTAATGTCCCGTTGGTAGGATAACCGTAATCTTAGGTCATCCAATTTGTTCTCCAATGATTGAAGATTGGCTAATAGGATTGATGGGAGCGGCAGCTTACTCGCTCGCCGTCGGATCCTTACAAGGCACCCCGATCTACGTCCACGATATCTCCGTCTCTTCCTCACGCGAATGACGGGGATTTGGGCCTTGTCGGGTGTCTGTATGATATCCTTCGCGGCCGCCTCGTTGAAGAAAAAATATTCGTCCAATACGAGGTGAGTAATCGCTGTCCTGATATCCAGAAGCTCTTTTTGGTTATAAGAGACGATGGCAGAAACATTATGTACAAAATAATTTACAAATAACGCGGAAAAACATACATAATAGTACAATTGGTTAGAGGGCTGTAAAACGGCAGCCATCTTCTCCGGCGCTATCTTACTAAGTGTGTTGCATGATGGGATGCTGGTCAAATGTGTGTTGCATGATGGGATGCTGGTCAAATGCTGTGTGTTCAAGAGAAGTCTGGGTTAGCGTATATTGTACATTAACCCGCATACTAAAACACACAGGATCCCACAGACTCTTGCACGCAAACAAAGAAACACACAAACACACACACACACACACACACACACAGCTGTTAAAGTGTGTAATGAGTAATCTGGAGCAATGTTCCATCTTAGACATCATACGTCTTGCGTGTCTACAGTCCTACATCAACCTCCAGTATCTACAGTCCTACATCAACCTCCAGTATCTACAGTCCTACATCAACCTCCAGTATCTACAGTCCTACATCAACCGCCAGTGTTTACAGTCATACATCAACCTCCAGTATCTACAGTCCTACATCAACCTCCAGTATCTACAGTCCTACATCAACCTCCAGTATCTACAGTCCTACATCAACCGCCAGTGTTTACAGTCCTACATCAACCTCCAGTATCTACAGTCCTACATCAACCTCCAGTATCTACAGTCATACATCAACCTCCAGTATCTACAGTCCTACATCAACCTCCAGTATCTACAGTCCTACATCAACCTCCAGTATCTACAGTCATACATCAACCTCCAGTATCTACAGACCTACATCAACCTCCAGTATCTACAGTCATACATCAACCTCCAGTATCTACAGTCCTACATCAACCGCCAGTGTTTACAGTCCTACATCAACCTCCAGTATCTACAGTCCTACATCAACCTCCAGTATCTACAGTCCTACATCAACCTCCAGTGTTTACAGTCCTACATCAACCTCCAGTATCTACAGTCCTACATCAACCTCCAGTATCTACAGTCCTACATCAACCTCCAGTATCTACAGTCCTACATCAACCTCCAGTATCTACAGTCCTACATCAACCGCCAGTGTTTACAGTCCTACATCAACCTCCAGTATCTACAGTCATACATCAACCTCCAGTATCTACAGTCCTACATCAACCTCCAGTATCTACAGTCCTACATCAACCGCCAGTGTTTACAGTCCTACATCAACCTCCAGTATCTACAGTCCTACATCAACCTCCAGTATCTACAGTCATACATCAACCTCCAGTATCTACAGTCCTACATCAACCTCCAGTATCTACAGACCTACATCAACCTCCAGTGGATGGTGATGTAATACTAATACCCCTACTGTAAGCCCCAGAGACGGAAAATAAATATTGTAACACTTCACACACACACGCGTGCACACACAAGTTCAAATGAACTTTCAATAAAGTAGAATTAGATAAGATTTAATTTGATTTAAGATGTTGCACTATGTACAGCTGGATTGTAAAGCCTCAATAAATAAATAAATCTTCATATATAAACAGTAGCGTTTAACATTAAAAAAATGTCAAAATTCCACATTCAAAGTTAGGTAATTATGTGAACATTCAATGGAATCATATTTGTCTGAAAACAAACTTGTTTTAGATGTGAGACGAAAAGCGTAATTCAGTCACACAGCATTGTAAAGACACACAGTAACGTACACAGCCTCCTGAACATCCAACTCACTAGTACAGAAAATCACCAAGTAGTCAGTGATCATAAAATGTCTGATGTCAATAAGTAATTCAAAAGTCTGTGAGGACAACGGTCCCCCATGTCAAAGAAGAAGTACAAATCTCAGCATTTGCAGAACGTGGTGCACTACTCACTTGTTGTTGTTGTTGTTGTTTGTACAGTTTGTCTCTACAGTCAACTGTTCAGCCTTCTGATCCAGTAGAAGAAGACCAGTGTCGACCAATCAGGATGTCAATAGAAGAGAGAGTAACACAACTAACCAACTCCCAGCAGCTCAGTGCCTGTTTATCTGTCAGCACTTAGCAAGATCACACACACACACACACACACACACACACACACACACACACACACACACACACACACACACACTCTGCATGCTCTGTCACTCCCCCTGTTGTGAC
The DNA here is from genome assembly GCF_964263955.1 of Coregonus lavaretus. Lineage (NCBI taxonomy): Eukaryota > Metazoa > Chordata > Actinopteri > Salmoniformes > Salmonidae > Coregonus > Coregonus lavaretus. The sequence goes on along the minus strand of NW_028161688.1, from coordinate 35,289 downwards.
ACACAACACAAACGGCTGCACAGGAGTGCGCAGGAGTGTGAGACTGTGTGTGTTTGGTGACAGAGAAGATTGCGTTGGAATTGGACACACACACAGAAACCTAAATCGCACACCCAACTATTCTAGAAATGTTGTGGGTAGTGCAACAGCCAAATACGGTAGTTGTATTGACAGTTGGATAGTAAACAAGACTCAGGCCTGTTTGAAGACCCCTTGCTGCATCCTAAAATGACACCTCTTGGCTCCATCTATCTCGCCCATCTCTAACTAGCACCTCCTTCTCAAACTACCTCTCACATTAAGATTATGAGATCATAAGAAACACTCCTCCCGAGTGGCACAGTGGTCTAAGGCACTGCATCGCAGTGCTAGCTGTGCCACTAGAGATCCTGGTTCGAATCCAGGCTCTGTCGTAGCCGGCCGCGACCGGGAGACCCATGGGGCGGCACACAATTCGTCCAGGGTAGGGGAGGGAATGGCCGGCAGGGATGTAGCTCAGTTGGTAGAGCATGGCGTTTGCAACGCCAGGGTTGTCGGTTTGATTCACACGGGGGGCCAGTATGAAAAATAAAACAAATAATGTATGCACTCACTAACTGTAAGTCGCTCTGGATAAGAGCATCTGCTAAATGACTAAAATGTAAATGTAATGACTGAAAGGGTGGACTTAGATTCATCTGTTGATAAGGGGAATAGATATTAGTTTGACGTTGAGACTCAAATTAGTATTGTGATCTCTTGTTTATGTTGGCTAAGACATTTGCCTCACCTTAACCCCTAGCTACAGGCTAGTCAGTGAAGGCTATGAGACATTTAGCTTAGCTCGTAGTGGGACTGTTATGAGTTGAGTTTCACAGGGTAACATTGATCGCAGTGCTCGAAGAGTAATGGAATTGCTTTCATTTGACCATACGGAGGTTTGTATTTCAGAGCCAGTATTTTAGAAGAGGTGATGGTACTCAAGTAGTCAAAAATAAAAGGTGCTTGGGTGTGACCTTCTAGCCATCGGAGGAGCAGCTGCTTGCCTGTTGGCTGAAGCTCAGGGTCACGTTTAGATAGAAATGCCACAAATAGAGCGGTAGATAGAAATGCCACAAATAGAGCGGTAGATAGAAATGCCACAAATAGAGCGGACATGCTGCCTTACAGAGACATGTCTGTTCTACTCAATATACTGTATTTCTATCTAAACGATCCACATCGCTGTGCTCTATTGAACGCAGCCTTAGTTAAGGTGAAGGAGACTATGTCCGTCAGTCAGTCGGTGGACATTATTCGTTTTTTATTTGATTTGATTGAACCTTTATATGATTTGTTGACTCCGTTTGGAAAGCCCTTTCTGTTTATTGACCTCTATGTGGCTAGGTTGTGACAAGCCTTTACCATAGGAAAACAACTTCAATTTAGCCAAACTGCTTGCTAAGTACTCCCACTAAATATTTTGATCCCAACTGTGCTAGTAAACACATAAATCTTCTATGTGTTCCTGTCTGCTCCTAACCCCATTGAGTTGGATGAGCTAATTGCCTTCTCAGTGTAGACTAACGAGGCTGCAGCTAGGAGAGAACACACTTAATTACAGTGGAAATGCAAAACACCAGAGTTTCCTGGAACCCATAGACTTTTTGTGCCATTACCACAAACACTCCGAAATGAGGCTTGTTTGCCTGCAAACTAGTCCCACAATCACTTTTCACAATCACAGAATGTCAATGAGCTCATTTTCAATGTCTTAGCTGTACATCCATATTGCAGTGTTGGCAGAGTGAAGTCACGGGCTTGGGTGCACAATGGGCAAGAGAGATTTGATGTTTTACAGCCTCAGAATGGATCAAATTTGGCACGCACGCATGCACGCACACAACATGCACACACGCAAGCACGTGTGCGCACACACACACACACACACACACACGATGCAAGAGGAGAGATCGACCCCTCTGCTATTTTTGCTACACATACTTAAAGCTGTAGATGGGTGTGACGGTGTGAGGGGATGGACATTTTATGACCTGAGTGAAAAATATATAGTCATGGGCATGACCTCTGCCCTTCCACCTATCCAGAGGACCAAGAAAAGCAACCTGGGTAAACATGCAGGAATGCTACCAGAAAGGCCCAGAGATTTGAACAGAAACTAATTTCAGAGCTAGGATGAGTTATCTTGGATCAGAAATCATAATCACATGTTTAAAAAAAGAACACTATAGATAGCCATATGTCACGTGTTTATTTATATTCCATACACTCTTAGAAAAAAAAGGTGCTATCTAGAATCTAAAAGGGTTCTTCAGCTGTCCCCATACGAGAACCCTTTGAAGAACCCTTTTTGGTTCCAGGAAGAACCTTTTTGGGTTCCGTGTAGAACCCCTTCCACAGAGGGCTCTACATGGAACCCAAAAGGGTTCTATCTGGAACCAAAAAGGGTTCTACCTCGGAAAAAAAGGTTATCCTATGGGGACAGCTGAATAACCCTTTTTTCTAAGAGTGCATGATTTCATATGAATCAGCAGTAATACTGTGACAGGTGTTATTTCTAAATAAATCATTCAGAGACAAACGACTCAACATATTAAACTCAAACATGATTGATTAATTGATTAATTGATTGATTGACATACAGTGAGGGAAAAAAGTATTTGATCCCCTGCTGATTTTATAAGTTTGCCCACTGACAAATAAATGATCAATCTATAATTTTAATGGTAGGTTTATTTGAACAGTGAGAGACAGAATAACAACAAAAAAATCCAGAAAAACGCATGTAAAAAATGTTATAAATTGATTTGCATTTTATTGAGGCAAATAATTATTTGACCCCCTCTCAATCAGAAAGATTTCTGGCTCCCAGGTGTCTTTTATACAGGTAACGAGCTGAGATCAGGAGCACACTCTAAAGTATAAAAGACAACTGTCCACAGAAGCACTGAATCAATCAGATTCCAAACTCTCCACCATGGCCAAGACCAAAGAGCTCTCCAAGGATGTCAGGGACAAGATTGTAGACCTACACAAGGCTGGAATGGGCTACAAGACCATCGCCAAGCAGCTTGGTGAGAAGGTGACAACAGTTGGTGCGATTATTCGCAAATGGAAGAAACACAAAAGACCTGTCGATCTCCCTCGGCCTGGGGCTCCATGCAAGATCTCACCTCGTGGAGTTGCAATGATCATGAGAACGGTGAGGAATCAGCCCAGAACTACACGGGACGATCTTGTCAATGATCTCAAGGAAGCTGGGACCATAGTCACCAAGAAAACAATTGGTAACACACTACGCCGTGAAGGACTGAAATCCTGCAGCGCCCGCAAGGTCCCCCAGCTCAAGAAAGCACATATACAGGGACGTCTGAAGTTTGCCAGTTAACATCTGAATGATTCAGAGGAGAACTGGGTGAAAGTGTTGTGGTCAGATGAGACCAAAATCGAGCTCTTTGGCATCAACTCAACTCGCCGTGTTTGGAGGAGGAGGAATGCTGCCTATGACACCAAGAACACCATCCCCACCGTCAAACATGGAGGTGGAAACATTATGCTTTGGGGGTGTTTTTCTGCTAAGGGGACAGGACAACTTCACCACATCAAAGGGACAATGGACGAGGCCATGTACCGTCAAATCTTGGATGAGAACCTCCTTCCCTCAGCCAGGGCATTGAAAATGGGTCGTTTATGGGTATTCCAGCATGACAATGACCCAAAACACACAGCCAAGGCAAAAAAGGAGTGGCTCAAGAAGAAGCACATTAAGGTCCTGGAGTGGCCTAGCCAGTCTCCAGACCTTAATCCCATAGAAAATCTGTGGAGGGAGCTGAAGGTTCGAGTTGCCAAACGTCAGCCTCGAAACCTTAATGACTTTGAGAAGATCTGCAAAGAGGAGTGGAACAAAATCCCTCCTGAGACGTGTGCAAACCTGGTGGCCAACTACAAGAAACATCTGACCTCTGTGATTGCCAACAAGGGTTTTGCCATCAAGTACTAAGTCATGTTTTGCAAAGGGGTCAAATACTTATTTCCCTCATTAAAATGCAAATCAATTTATAACATTTTTGACATGAATTTTTCTGGATTTTTTTGTTGTTATTCTGTCTCTCACTGTTCAAATAAACCTACCATTAAAATTATAGACTGATCATTTCTTTGTCAGTGGGCAAACGTACAAAATCAGCAGGGAATCAAATACTTTTTTCCCTCACTGTATATAGGTATTCGTACCAAGCGATTGGAGCATCACTAATTCAGCCTTCAAATAGACAGTGTGAGAGACTATTTTGAAGTCTGCTGAAGGAACACAATAACAACAACACCCACAGGTTGCAGCTCTTTATTTTGGTCAGAGTGACCATCGCTCCAGAATCACGAATATCGGGAATGTTTTGTCCGAGCCTGTGGCTAGACCCCGGAATGTGAATGTTGTGTGTGTGTGTGTATGTATTTGTGTGTGTATGTGTGTGTGTGTGTATGTATTTGTGTGTGTGTGTGTGTGTGTGTGTGTGTGTGTGTGTGTGTGTATGTGTGTGTATGTATTTGTGTGTGTATGTGTGTGTGTGTGTATGTATTTGTGTGTGTATGTGTGTGTGTGTGTGTGTGTGTGTGTGTGTGTGTGTGTATGTGTGTGTGTATGTATTTGTGTGTGTATATGTGTGTGTGTATGTGTGTGTGTATGTATTTGTGTGTGTATGTATTTGTGTGTGTATGTATTTGTGTGTGTATGTGTGTGTGTGTATGTATTTGTGTGTGTGTGTGTGTATTTGTGTGTGTATATGTGTGTATGTGTGTATGTATTTGTGTGTGTGTATGTGTGTGTGTGTGTGTGCTCCTGTTGTTTCATAGTCCACCACATACACCAGAGGAGTGTAATGAAAGTGAAGATGCCATCCTAGACATGCCATGCCTTAGCGTGTCCCCTGTCATTCTGACAATAGCACAAAGTAAAGCATGTTTTGGAGTGCACCACTTATGTCACCGATATCGTTAAGTTCAAGGTAAGTCGTTATATCTTTCTCATTTAAATGAAGAAAAAACGATGTAATAAAGAAAATAAATATACTGAAAGAAGAAAAGAGAAATAGTGTATCTAATCAATGCCAATAGTTGAAATGATAAAGACTGTATCTTATCCACTAGGTAGAACAGAATGTTAGTCTTTCTTTACCAACAGGTGTGGAATCTACATCTCACACAACTGTCACCTAAACATACACCTCAGGGTTAGAGGGGGATTTCTATTTCAATTGTGGAATTCACAGATTCGACTTGAATTCTACGGAAGGCTATTACTTAATACATGGCTTCATGACACAAGCGGCGACGGAGGCCTCCTTGTACTTTTGCATCCCAGTTTTATAGAGTTAAGGCAATGTCTGATTCATCCGTAGACTGAAAGTCATAAGTGAATAAACATGATGTCATCTTCTGTTGTTGTCTTTGCAAAGGTCATAAGTAGAGATTTCATGTCCAGTTTACACCAGTGGCATGCCAATCCGTCTGGTGACAAAACATTAACGTTCTGAATTTTTCTCTCTCTCTCTCTCTCTCTCTCTCTCTCTCTCTCTCTCTCTCTCTCTCTCTCTCTCTCTCTCTCTCTCTCTCTCTCTCTCTCTCTCTCTCTCTCTCTCTCTCTCTCTCTCTCTCTCTCTCTCTCTCTCTCTCTCTCTCTCTCTCTCTCTCTCTCTCTCTCTCTCTCTCTCTCTCTCTCTCTCTCTCTCTCTCTCTCTCTCTCTCTCTCTCTCTCTCTCTCTCTCTCTCTCTCTCTCTCTCTCTCTCTCTCTCTCTCTCTCTCTCTGTATGTAGAGATACTTGAGATTATAGTGGAGTTGGCTTGTGTGTGGCCAATGACCGTCCTGGCCATACATTCTAGGTTAACTTCTGAATGTCCCTCCTGGTCATTTTAGCAGGGAGGTACCATGGAGTGTGGGGGCATTAAGAGTCATTAACACCTCCTGACTTAGACTTTACAAGGGGAGTGTGTGTGTGTGTGTGTGTGTGTGTGTGTGTCCTTACTGTAAACAATGTGTGCAAGACCATCAACAACAATGTATGACCAAAAAACCAAAATGTCTGTGTGAAGATCTCTCAATTTGTACAACAGATAGTTCCGGCCACGCAATATGATTGGTTGAGAGGTGTTTGAAGCCATGACAACCACAACCACAGCATGCAAACTTAGTGTACATCAGGGAAAAGGGAGTCCTCCTGTACGCATGCCAAGTGGCAGTACTCACCATCCATAGTGTCCTCACAATGCTGATTGAGGTTCTCATAGGAGTCCCAGCGGATTAGAGCATCTTGGGTATTGTAGTCCACTGAGACAGTGGGCCCATTCTCCAAGTGGTCCATCCCTGGGGAAGAAAACACATACAGAGGGGTCAAAGAAGATAAATAAATAATTGGTCATTTAGCAGACGCTCTTATCCAGAGCGACTTACAGGAGCAATTAGGGTTAAGTGCCTTGCTCAAGGGCACATCGACAGATTTTTCACCTAGTCGGCTCAGGGATTAGAACCAGCGACCTTTCGGTTACTGGCACAACGCTCTTAACCACTAAGCTACCTGCCGCCCTCAAATGTTTTACTTCAGGTGACTTGTTTCTGTCGAAGAATTACCAAAACATACAGCACTTTACCATGGGCCAAAGCCATACCCATACAATAGGAGGTAGTGTCTGTCATCTTAAACACATTTCTGTTTCTGAATGAGCTTTCATTTGCTTGGAGAAAATGGCTGCCAACAAGAGGAGTAGGTATGCTTACCATTGATTTTTTCTGGCCCAAAGGAAAAGACAAACTCCACCTTTCCAAAATCTGGGAATCTGTCATCTGGTTTGAGGATGAGAGAAGAGAATAAAATGTGTCCATGTTTAAAACAATGACGGGAGATTGGAAAATAGGTTTGACAGATATTGTATGCATTATGCTGGAAATGTACGTTTTTTTGGACATTTAGGAATATCTTCTTTACCCTTGAAGGTCTCATCGAGCTCATTCTTCCCAAAGACGAGTCCCAAGTCGTGCACAGCGCATGTATGGAACTGCACCCGGAATATCACATCCCGCTGTGGGCTTCGGAAGCGCTTGTGGTAACACTTCAGCTGCAGAGGACAGGAAGATAGATCCCGTCTTTAAAGAGTTTGTTTCTGGTTTCTGGGACACTGAATCCCAAAAAGAGACAATGTCAGGGCTTTCATAGATTTCACGTTTCTCAAGTCACAAAGTTTACCTCGGAAACCTTCATTGACTTTGTTACTTTCACAGTGTTCAGATCACTAGGACAACTGAAAACGTGTGAAAGCATTTGAAGGTGGAATTGATTTAGCTTGGAGTTTTGCCATTTAGAGACTATTCCATTTGTTCCATTGTACTGGGCAAACTAAATCAAGCACAGACATATGTTTTTGATCCAGATCTGACATACAGTACAGTGTCACTGTGAAATACCAGCTGATAACATTGCAGCTTGATTCACAGTACAATCCTGTTTCAGGGCATTTGTCAGTGTGCTAGAGAAAACAGTTTTGTTTTAATATAAAGCTCTGTAAATGTATGGCCTGCCTTCCCAAACAAGAACAGTATTATCCAGACCATTGCTATTCACACAAGAGCCATGTAAAGCCTTGTAAACCCAAACACTACAAAGGAAACTCTTCACTCGATCCCCCACTGTGCTTCACCCTGGCTAGGGGTTGGCCAGATCTTTTACAAGGATCTCACATTTACAGGTACTCAAGGAATATTTAGCCCAAATGACACACTGCACACAAACTATGGCTGAACTGGGGAACTAGGGAACTGGGGAACTGTGGAACTAGGGAACTGGAGAACTGGGGAACTAGGGAACTGGAGAACTGGGGAACTAGGGAACTGGAGAACTGGGGAACTAGGGAACTGGAGAACTGGGGAACTAGGGAACTAGGGAACTGGAGAACTGGGGAACTAGGGAACTGGAGAACTGGGGAACTTGGGAACTGGATAACTGGGGAACTAGGGAACTGGAGTGAATGTACTGAGCAACTTTCAGGGTGTATATGCCTGAAGAACACCTCCACTGGACTGGACTAATTTAGCCTCATAATAACCCTGATAGGATATGGGTCAGGTTCATTTAGCCTCATAATAACCCTGATATGATATGGGTCAGGTTCATTTAGCCTCATAATAACCCTGATAGGATATGGGTCAGGTTCATTTAGCCTCATAATAACCAGGATAGGATATGGGTCAGGTTCATTTAGCCTCATAATAACCCTGATAGGATATGGGTCAGGTTCATTTAGCCTCATAATAACCCTGATAGGATATGGGTCATGTTAATTTAGCCTCATAATAACCCTGATAGGATATGGGTCAGGTTCATTTAGCCTCATAATAACCCTGAGAAGATATGGGTCATGTTAATTTAGCCTCATAATAACCCTGATAGGATATGGGTCAGGTTCATTTAGCCTCATAATAACCCTGATAGGATATGGGTCAGGTTCATTTAGCCTCATAATAACCCTGATAGGATATGGGTCAGGTTCATTTAGCCTCATAATAACCCTGATAGGATATGGGTCATGTTAATTTAGCCTCATAATAACCCTGATAGGATATGGGTCAGGTTCATTTAGCCTCATAATAACCCTGATAGGATATGGGTCAGGTTCATTTAGCCTCATAATAACCCTGAGAAGATATGGGTCATGTTAATTTAGCCTCATAATAACCCTGATAGGATATGGGTCAGGTTCATTTAGCCTCATAATAACCCTGATAGGATATGGGTCAGGTTCATTTAGCCTCATAATAACCCTGATAGGATATGGGTCAGGTTCATTTAGCCTCATAATAACCCTGAGAAGATATGGGTCAGGTTCATTTAGCCTCATAATAACCCTGAGAAGATATGGGTCAGGTTCATTTAGCCTCATAATAACCCTGATAGGATATGGGTCAGGTTCATTTAGCCTCATAATAACCCTGATAGGATATGGGTCAGGTTCATTTAGCCTCAAAATAACCCTGATAGGATATGGGTCAGGTTCATTTAGCCTCATAATAACCCTGATAGGATATGGGTCATGTTAATTTAGCCTCATAATAACCCTGATAGGATATGGGTCAGGTTCATTTAGCCTCAAAATAACCCTGATAGGATATGGGTCAGGTTCATTTAGCCTCATAATAACCCTGAGAAGATATGGGTCAGGTTCATTTAGCCTCATAATAACCCTGATAGGATATGGGTCAGGTTCATTTAGCCTCATAATAACCCTGAGAAGATATGGGTCATGTTAATTTAGCCTCATAATAACCCTGATAGGATATGGGTCAGGTTCATTTAGCCTCATAATAACCCTGATAGGATATGGGTCAGGTTCATTTAGCCTCATAATAACCCTGATAGGATATGGGTCAGGTTCATTTAGCCTCATAATAACCCTGAGAAGATATGGGTCAGGTTCATTTAGCCTCATAATAACCCTGAGAAGATATGGGTCAGGTTCATTTAGCCTCATAATAACCCTGATAGGATATGGGTCAGGTTCATTTAGCCTCATAATAACCCTGATAGGATATGGGTCAGGTTCATTTAGCCTCAAAATAACCCTGATAGGATATGGGTCAGGTTCATTTAGCCTCATAATAACCCTGATAGGATATGGATCATGTTAATTTAGCCTCATAATAACCCTGATAGGATATGGGTCAGGTTCATTTAGCCTCAAAATAACCCTGATAGGATATGGGTCAGGTTCATTTAGCCTCATAATAACCCTGAGAAGATATGGGTCAGGTTCATTTAGCCTCATAATAACCCTGATAGGATATGGGTCAGGTTCATTTAGCCTCAAAATAACCCTGATAGGATATGGGTCAGGTTCATTTAGCTCCATAACCCTGATAGGATATGGGTCAGGTTCATTAGGCAGCAAATGGAAACAGCAGGGCTAGTCTAAACAGAAACACCCATTTTCAGTTGCAAAACATTTAAAAACCCTTTCCGTTGCATGCCCTAATGCATGTCAATGATTCATTAACTTATTTTCAGACATTGTTGGCTGCAGACAGCCTCTGTTCGCTATGGCATAATATGTTGCTTTGGTGTAAACGTCACACAGGTCTAGACTGGTTAAACCAAGCTGAACGCTGCGCTCAACCTTGGTGAAGTGAAACAATGATGAGCACAGCGTTCAGTCTGGTTAAATGTCCTCAGCACATGACGGAAATGGTTCACTTCCATGGACCAGCCTTCCTCAGCTGGGATTAAAGCCATTGGGTTGAAGGAACTAAAAAAAGAGCAGGATTTTATTTGCAGAGACAGAAGCAAAACAAACAACTCTAGATGAGGAATGAGAGGAAACTGGGTCAAACGGCCTGCGGCTGGTGTGTGGCTTCATGGGTTATGTATTCCTCCCACTGGGGTTCTGGGGGGGGGGGGGGGGGGGGGGGGGGGGGGGTACAATGCTAGCCTAGTTTGAGGAAAAGCAGAAGAAAAACACACAATGACAAACTGATTCAGAATGTCCTTCAATATCAAATATGCTAGATTATAAAGGCAAAAAAAAAACATGTTGACAGCGTTTATATGTTGTAAACAGAAAACAAAATGCTTGAAATCCTCCCCTGTGACTACAGCTAAATGAAAGTCAAGAAGTAGAGCGGAACAGTTTTTAAAGACAATGTTATATTATTGGGGGAGGGGGAAGTTGACGCTCATTCACTGCATTTCTATACAATTAAAAGAAAACTCTAAAATGCTATTTGGAAAACAGCTAAAACAAGCAACAAGCTTTATTCAGTCGGGTCTACAAACACATAGCCTATTAGCTATGCAATTAGCCGCTACACATTAACTCAGCACCGGGATTAAAAACTAGAATTCAATACATACAGAGGGATGTGTTGGCAGAAAAAGTATTTTATCAACAAAAGGTAAACAAATATGTTTTGCTTTACATAACTTTTTTTTTTTTGTTGTTGTTGCAGTTTTACAGTTTTCCTGTAATTCTACACATTTTGTCATGGGATTGGGGAGACATTTTTGCCATTTTAAAAGCACATTTCCTGCAAATCCGACACATTTCGCCATGACCTATACCATGTTAATATGATATCTGAGTGAGAGTGACTAACAAAATCAATGGGGGCCCCCTGGAGGTCAGGGCCCCTGGAGGTCAGGGCCCCCTGGAGGTCAGGGCCCCCTGGAGGTCAGGGCCCCTGGGCACGTGCCCTGCGTGCCCGGTTGGTAATTCGTCCATGATTATTACAAGTTTAGATAGCTGGCTAGACTAACTAGGCTACTTTACCAACGTAACATTTTTAACTGACATGGCCCACTGGGCACAGACATCAGTTCAACATCTAGTTTTGATTTACATTTGGTCGAGTTCACCATGTCATTGGATTTAGAAATTAAAAAAAAAAAAAAATGATATTCCCTTATGTTGATGACTTTACGCAAACCCAATCAGTTTTCCACAATTATTCAACGTCATCACATTGATTTAGTTGTTGTTGAAATGACGTAAAACAACGTTCATTCAACCCGTTTTTGCACAGTGGGAGGCTAATTGAGTAACTGTCAGTGACATATGACAAGATGAAAACTATTGCAACCAAGTTCTGAAATTGCACCGAAATTCCTATTCTAACTGTCAACAGTAAGTTGAGTCCTTGACTGAGTTCTGAAAAAAAAGCTGTCATCAAGGCAAAGGGTGGCTATTTGAAGAATCTCAAACATAAAATGTAATTTGATTTGTTTTATGTTTGATGTCTTCACTATTATTCTACAATGTAGAAAATAGTAAAAATAAAGGAAAACCCTGGAATGAGTAGGTGTGTCCAAACTTTTGACTGGTACTGTATATATCTTTCTTCATTATTATATATTTTTTGAGAGAGGTCCGGCCTCAGTGTTTTCATATGTAGCTACAGGCCTGCTGCTACAGTGTCTGTTTGGGGCCAAACGGTATTGCCTTCGGGTAAGAACTGCTTTTAAATTGCCTTGGCAGAAATGATGTCACCATTGTACACGCAAATCAATCAGTGGCTGATAGACTAGCCAGCTGAAGCTATACGTCTCTGTGTCCGTGCTGAAGACCGTGGAGAATGGACAATAAAGTATTCGTCTTCTTCTTGTCTTAAAACTCTAATAAAAACTCTAATATGTCCAGCATGCTCTTGAAGAGGACGTCATTCTGACATGCTAGCTTATAGCCTGCATATCGTGTGCTAATGAGGGTAGTTAAACTGAGGTATAGGGCACATGCCAACTGTCCTCTAGTTTTTACTGCCCTGCTGTTTTATTAATGGGGACTATTAAAGTCTTAAGGATAAACATACTGTATTTGGACACAATGTATTTGGACTCAAAAGTTGCTAAATTAAATTGCATTCCCTCTTAACGACAGAAGTCAATCCACTATCTCCTCATTTTGAGGGGGCATAATACTTTACTATACTACACACTCCCAAAGGCTATGTACAGTACATGCCATACTTCTCCATGTCACTCAGGGATGAGCTGATGGTTCTTACCAGAATGTCCCCCTTCAGCAGCAGGCCAGGCTCAATGGTGATGCAGACACTGGTCTGGCTGTCTCCCTGGACATTACTGGAAACACACACAGAGCATTGTGAACACACCATACCATCACGCTATAAACCAACACATAAAACAAATCACCACTCCACACCAAACACAGAAACACAACACATGTTGTACTCGCTTGAACACACCACCGCTATACATCAAACCACATTGATATCATCACGCTGTAAACACACACACACACACAGAGAGAGAGCACGGGTTACTGTTTTGAATGCAACACCACCCGACACCAAACACAGACGCACACCTCTTTTACACACACCGGTTAGCTAGACGTATGATCAGTGAAGTAGATGATTAACTATTATGAAGACTTGATTGGTAAGACAGTGAGATGGTGCACTTGACCACTATGTTCTGGTTGAGGGTAATGGTCTGGCTGAGGGTAATGTTCTGGCTGATGATAATGTTCTGGCTGAGGGTAATGGTCTGGCTGAGGGTAATATTCTGGCTGAGGGCAATGCTCTGGCTGAGGGTAATGTGTACCTACATGCATGTCTCAATGTGAGCCAGGGACCAAAGGAATACTAGGTAATAGAGTGCATGTCAGAGAGGGGGATGAGGGAGAGACGGAGGGAGGGAGAGAGATGGAGCCTTGAGGGGGGAGCGGAGCACCCTGGGGAATATAGAGATCCAGGTTAGTGATTAAACACACAGCTTTAGTACAAATACAGGTACACACATACTGGGTATGCACATATGAGTGCGCGCACACACACACACACACACAAGATTTAGATGGATATATGGATATTATGGAGACTTGATTGGTAAGACAGTGAGATGCATATACATACATACTGTACATGGAGATACAGGGAAATAAAAGTTTTAGCAATGCAAAGACAAGGAAGGACGGAAGGACGGAAGGAAGGAAGGAAGGAAGGAAGGAAGGAAGGAAGGAAGGAAGGACGGACGGAAGGAAGGAAGGAAGGAAGGAAGGAAGGAAGGAAGGACGGAAGGAAGGAAGGAAGGAAGGAAGGAAGGAAGGAAGGAAGGAAGGAAGGAAGGAAGGAAGGAAGGAAGGAAGGAAGGAAGGAAGGAAGGAAGGAAAGTGGAGGAGACCACGTTATTGGTACCACCTGGGGTGCCATGATTTGTCCTGCCATCTGTGGGCATGCCCTCCTGTGTGCTCAAACAACTGCTTAAAGCTGTATAATCCATCACTACCTGCCCGGGCCTGGGAAGCTGTAGGGGTCCTTCAGCAAGGCCCTGGGGTGTACACACACATCCCTGTCTACTTACTTCACTGGCTCCTCCAGTTACTAATAACACTACTACTGATCGTAACACCAGGCTGGAACATCTGAGGCTGGGGAACAAGAGCCTGGGGCTGGGGAACGAGAGAATGGGGCACAAAAGACTGGGGAACTAGAGACTGGGGAACTAGAGACTGGGGAACGAGAGAATGGGGCACAAAAGACTGGGGAACTAGAGACTGGGGAACTAGAGACTGGGGAACTAGAGACTGGGGAACTAGAGACTGAGGAACTAGAGACTGGGAAACTAGAGACTGAGGAACTAGAGACTGGGAAACTAGAGACTGGGGAACTAGAGACTGGGAAACTAGAGACTGGGGAACTAGAGACTGGGAAACTAGAGACTGGGGAACTAGAGACTGTGGAACTAGAGACTGGGGCTGGGGAACTAGAGACTGGAGAACTAGAGACTGGGAAACTAGAGACTGTGGAACTAGAGACTGGAGAACTAGAGATTGGGGAACTAGAGACTGTGGAACTAGAGACTGGGAAACTAGAGACTGTGGAACTAGAGACTGGGGAACTAAAGACTGGGGCTGGGGAACTAGAGACTGTGGAACTAGAGACTGGAGAACTAGAGATTGGGGAACTAGAGACTGTGGAACTAGAGACTGGGGAACTAGAGACTGTGGAACTAGAGACTGGGGAACTAAAGACTGGGGCTGGGGAACTAGAGACTGTGGAACTAGAGACTGGGGAACTAGAGACTGGGGAACTAGAGACTGGGGAACTAGAGACTGGGGAACTAGAGACTGGGGAACTAGAGACTGGGGAACTAGAGACTGGGGCTGGGGAACTAGAGACTGGGGAACTAGAGAATGGGGAACTAGAGACTGGGGAACTAGAGACTGGGGAACTAGAGACTGGGAAACTAGAGACTGGGGAACTAGAGTCTGTGGAACTAGAGACTGGGGAACTAGAGACTGGGGCTGGGGAACTAGAGACTGGGGAACTAGAGAATGGGGAACTAGAGACTGGGGAACTAGAGACTGGGGAACTAGAGACTGGGAAACTAGAGACTGGGGAACTAGAGACTGGGAAACTAGAGACTGGGGAACTAGAGACTGGAGAACTAGAGATTGGGGAACTAGAGACTGGGAAACTAGAGACTGTGGAACTAGAGACTGGGGAACTAAAGACTGGGGAACTAGAGACTGGAGAACTAGAGACTGGGGAACTAGAGACTGGGGAACTAGAGATTGGGGAACGAGAGACTGTGGAACTAGAGACTGGGGAACTAGAGACTGGGGAACTAGAGACTGTGGAACTAGAGACTGGGGAACTAGAGACTGGGGAACTAGAGACTGGAGAACTAGAGATTGGGGAACTAGAGACTGTGGAACTAGAGACTGGGGAACTAGAGACTGGGGAACTAGAGACTGTGGAACTAGAGACTGGGGAACTAGAGACTGGGAAACTAGAGACTGTGGAACTAGAGACTGGGGAACTAAAGACTGGGGCTGGGGAACTAGAGACTGTGGAACTAGAGACTGGGAAACTAGAGACTGTGGAACTAGAGACTGGGGAACTAAAGACTGGGGCTGGGGAACTAGAGACTGGGGAACTAGAGACTGGGGAACTAGAGACTGTGGAACTAGAGACTGGGGAACTAGAGACTGGGGCTGGGGAACTAGAGACTGGGGAACTAGAGACTGTGGAACTAGAGACTGGGAAACTAGAGACTGTGGAACTAGAGGCTGGGGAACTAGAGACTGTGGAACTAGAGGCTGGGGAACTAGAGACTGGGGAACTAGAGACTGTGGAACTAGAGACTGGGGAACTAGAGACTGGGGAACTAGAGACTGGGGAACTAGAGACTGGGGAACTAGAGACTGTGGAACTAGAGACTGGGGAACTAGAGACTGAGGAACTAGAGACTGGGGAACTAGAGACTGGGGAACTAGAGACTGGGGAACGAGAGAATGGGGAACGAGAGACTGGGGAACGAGAGAATGGGGAACGAGAGAATGGGGAACTAGAGACAGGGGAACGAGAGAATGGGGAACTAGAGACTGTGGAACTAGAGACTGGGGAACGAGAGAATGGGGAACGAGAGAATGGGGAACTAGAGACTGGGGAACGAGAGACTGGGGAACTAGAGACAGGGGAACGAGAGAATGGGGAACTAGAGACTGGGGAACTAGAGACTGGGGAACGAGAGACAGGGGAACGAGAGAATGGGGAACGAGAGAATGGGGAACTAGAGACTGGGGAACGAGAGACAGGGGAACGAGAGAATGGGGAACGAGAGAATGGGGAACTAGAGACTGGGGAACGAGAGACAGGGGAACGAGAGAATGGGGAACGAGAGAATGGGGAACTAGAGACTGGGGAACTAGAGACAGGGGAACGAGAGAATGGGGAACTAGAGACTGGGGCTGGGGAACTAGAGACTGTGGAACTAGAGACTGGGGAACTAGAGACTGTGGAACTAGAGGCTGGGGAACTAGAGACTGGGGAACTAGAGACTGTGGAACTATACACTGGGGAACTAGAGACTGGGGAACTAGAGACTGGGGAACTAGAGACTGTGGAACTAGAGACTGGGGAACTAGAGACTGGGGAACTAGAGACTGGGGAACTAGAAACTGGGGAACTAGAGACTGGGGAACGTGATAATGGGGAACTAGAGACTGGGGAACTAGAGACTGAGGAACTAGAGACTGGGGAACTAGAGACTGGGGAACTAGAGACTGGGGAACGAGATAATGGGGAACTAGAGACTGGGGAACTAGAGACTGTGGAACTAGAGACTGTGGAACTAGAGACTGGGGAACTAGAGACTGTGGAACTAGAGGCTGGGGAACTAGAGACTGGGGAACTAGAGACTGTGGAACTATACACTGGGGAACTAGAGACTGGGGAACTAGAGACTGGGGAACTAGAGACTGTGGAACTAGAGACTGGGGAACTAGAGACTGGGGAACTAAAGACTGGGGAACTAGAAACTGGGGAACTAGAGACTGGGGAACGAGATAATGGGGAACTAGAGACTGGGGAACTAGAGACTGAGGAACTAGAGACTGGGGAACTAGAGACTGGGGAACTAGAGACTGGGGAACGAGATAATGGGGAACTAGAGACTGGGGAACTAGAGACTGAGGAACTAGAGACTGGGGAACTAGAGACTGGGAAACTAGAGACTGGGGAACGAGAGAATGGGGAACTAGAGACTGGGGAACTAGAGACTGGGAAACTATAGACTGGGGAACTAGAGACTGGGGAACGAGAGAATGGGGAACTAGAGACTGGGGAACTAGAGACTGGGAAACTAGAGACTGGGGAACGAGAGAATGGGGAACGAGAGAATGGGGAACTAGAGACTGTGGAACTAGAGACTGGGGAACGAGACAATGGGGAACTAGAGACTGTGGAACTAGAGACTGGGAAACTAGAGACAGGGGAACTAGAGGCTGGGGAACTAGAGACTGGGGAACTAGAGACTGGGGAACTAGAGACTGGGAAACTAGAGACTGTGGAACTAGAGGCTGGGGAACTAGAGACTGTGGAACTAGAGGCTGGGGAACTAGAGACTGGGGAACTAGAGACTGGGGAACTAGAGACTGGGGAACTAGAGACTGTGGAACTAGAGACTGGGGAACTAGAGACTGGGGAACTAGAGACTGGGGAACTAGAGACTGTGGAACTAGAGACTGGGGAACTAGAGACTGGGGAACTAAAGACTGGGGAACTAGAGACTGGGGAACTAGAGACTGGGGAACTAGAGACTGGGGCTGGGGAACTAGAGACTGTGGAACTAGAGACTGGGAAACTAGAGACTGTGGAACTAGAGGCTGGGGAACTAGAGACTGTGGAACTAGAGGCTGGGGAACTAGAGACTGGGGAACTAGAGACTGGGGAACTAGAGACTGGGGAACTAGAGACTGTGGAACTAGAGACTGGGGAACTAGAGACTGGGGAACTAGAGACTGGGGAACTAGAGACTGTGGAACTAGAGACTGGGGAACTAGAGACTGGGGAACTAAAGACTGGGGAACTAGAGACTGGGGAACTAGAGACTGGGGAACTAGAGACTGTGGAACTAGAGACTGGGGAACTAGAGACTGGGGAACTAATGACTGGGGAACTAGAGACTGGGGAACTAGAGACTGGGGAACTAGAGACTGGGGAACTAGAGACTGAGGAACTAGAGACTGGGGAACTAGAGACTGGGGCTGGGGAACTAGAGACTGGGGAACTAAAGACTGATGGACTAGAGACTGGGGAACTAGAGACTGAGGAACTAGAGACTGTGGAACTAGAGAATGGGGAAATAAAGACTGGGGAACTAGAGACTGGGGCACAAGAGACTGGGGAACTAGAGACTGGGGAACTAGATACTGGGGCACAAGAGACTGGGGAACTAGAGACTGGGGAACTAGATACTGGGGAACTAAAGACTGGGGAACTAGAGACTGGGGAACTAGAGACTGAGGAACTAGAGACTGGGGAACTAAAGACTGGAGAACTAGAGACTGGGGCTGGGGAACTAGAGACTGGGGAACTAAAGACTGAGGAACTAGAGACTGGGGAACTAGAGACTGGGGAACTAGAGACTGAGGAACTAGAGACTGTGGAACTAGAGAATGGGGAACTAAAGACTGGGGAACTAGAGACTGGGAAACTAGAGACTGGGGAACTAGAGACTGGGGCACAAGAGACTGGGGAAGTAGAGACTGGGGAACTAGATACTGGGGCACAGGAGACTGTGGAACTAGAGACTGGGGAACTAGATACTGGGGAACTAAAGACTGGGGAACTAGAGACTGGGGAACTAGAGACTGGGGCTGGGGAACTAGAGACTGGGGAACTAAAGACTGAGGAACTAGAGACTGGGGAACTAGAGACTGGGGAACTAGAGACTGGGGAACTAGAGACTGAGGAACTAGAGACTGTGGAACTAGAGACTGGGGAACGAGAGACTGGAGAACTAGAGGCTGGGGAACTAGAGACTGGGGAACTAGAGACTGTGGAACTAGAGACTGGGGAACTAGAGACTGGGGCTGGGGAACTAGAGACTGGGGAACTAAAGACTGAGGAACTAGAAATTGGGGAACTAGAGACTGGGGAACTAGAGACTGGGAAACTAGAGACTGGGGAACGAGAGAATGGGGAACGAGAGAATGGGGAACTAGAGACTGTGGAACTAGAGACTGGGGAACGAGACAATGGGGAACTAGAGACTGTGGAACTAGAGACTGGGAAACTAGAGACAGGGGAACTAGAGGCTGGGGAACTAGAGACTGGGGAACTAGAGACTGGGGAACTAGAGACTGGGAAACTAGAGACTGTGGAACTAGAGGCTGGGGAACTAGAGACTGTGGAACTAGAGGCTGGGGAACTAGAGACTGGGGAACTAGAGACTGGGGAACTAGAGACTGGGGAACTAGAGACTGTGGAACTAGAGACTGGGGAACTAGAGACTGGGGAACTAGAGACTGGGGAACTAGAGACTGTGGAACTAGAGACTGGGGAACTAGAGACTGGGGAACTAAAGACTGGGGAACTAGAGACTGGGGAACTAGAGACTGGGGAACTAGAGACTGGGGCTGGGGAACTAGAGACTGTGGAACTAGAGACTGGGAAACTAGAGACTGTGGAACTAGAGGCTGGGGAACTAGAGACTGTGGAACTAGAGGCTGGGGAACTAGAGACTGGGGAACTAGAGACTGGGGAACTAGAGACTGGGGAACTAGAGACTGTGGAACTAGAGACTGGGGAACTAGAGACTGGGGAACTAGAGACTGGGGAACTAGAGACTGTGGAACTAGAGACTGGGGAACTAGAGACTGGGGAACTAAAGACTGGGGAACTAGAGACTGGGGAACTAGAGACTGGGGAACTAGAGACTGTGGAACTAGAGACTGGGGAACTAGAGACTGGGGAACTAATGACTGGGGAACTAGAGACTGGGGAACTAGAGACTGGGGAACTAGAGACTGGGGAACTAGAGACTGAGGAACTAGAGACTGGGGAACTAGAGACTGGGGCTGGGGAACTAGAGACTGGGGAACTAAAGACTGATGGACTAGAGACTGGGGAACTAGAGACTGAGGAACTAGAGACTGTGGAACTAGAGAATGGGGAAATAAAGACTGGGGAACTAGAGACTGGGGCACAAGAGACTGGGGAACTAGAGACTGGGGAACTAGATACTGGGGCACAAGAGACTGGGGAACTAGAGACTGGGGAACTAGATACTGGGGAACTAAAGACTGGGGAACTAGAGACTGGGGAACTAGAGACTGAGGAACTAGAGACTGGGGAACTAAAGACTGGAGAACTAGAGACTGGGGCTGGGGAACTAGAGACTGGGGAACTAAAGACTGAGGAACTAGAGACTGGGGAACTAGAGACTGGGGAACTAGAGACTGAGGAACTAGAGACTGTGGAACTAGAGAATGGGGAACTAAAGACTGGGGAACTAGAGACTGGGAAACTAGAGACTGGGGAACTAGAGACTGGGGCACAAGAGACTGGGGAAGTAGAGACTGGGGAACTAGATACTGGGGCACAGGAGACTGTGGAACTAGAGACTGGGGAACTAGATACTGGGGAACTAAAGACTGGGGAACTAGAGACTGGGGAACTAGAGACTGGGGCTGGGGAACTAGAGACTGGGGAACTAAAGACTGAGGAACTAGAGACTGGGGAACTAGAGGCTGGGGAACTAGAGACTGGGGAACTAGAGACTGAGGAACTAGAGACTGTGGAACTAGAGACTGGGGAACGAGAGACTGGAGAACTAGAGGCTGGGGAACTAGAGACTGGGGAACTAGAGACTGTGGAACTAGAGACTGGGGAACTAGAGACTGGGGCTGGGGAACTAGAGACTGGGGAACTAAAGACTGAGGAACTAGAAATTGGGGAACTAGAGACTGAGGAACTAGAGACTGTGGAACTAGAGAATGGGGAAATAAAGACTGGGGAACTAGAGACTGGGAAACTAGAGACTGGGGAACTAGAGACTGGGGCACAAGAGACTGGGGAACTAGAGACTGGGGAACTAGAGACTGGGGAACTAGAGACTGGGGAACTAAAGACTGGGGAACTAGAGACTGGGGAACTAGAGACTGGGGAACTAGAGACTGGGGAACTAAAGACTGGGGAACTAGAGACTGAGGAACTAGAGACTGGGGAACTAGAGAATGGGGCTGGGGAACTAGAGACTGGGGAACTAAAGACTGAGGAACTAGAGACTGGGGAACTAGAGACTGGGGCTGGGGAACTAGAGACTGGAGAACTAGAGACTGGGAAACTAGAGACTGTGGAACTAGAGACTGGAGAACTAGAGATTGGGGAACTAGAGACTGTGGAACTAGAGACTGGGAAACTAGAGACTGTGGAACTAGAGACTGAGGAACTAGAGACTGTGGAACTAGAGACTGGGGAACGAGAGACTGGAGAACTAGAGGCTGGGGAACTAGAGACTGGGGAACTAGAGACTGTGGAACTAGAGACTGGGGAACTAGAGACTGGGGCTGGGGAACTAGAGACTGGGGAACTAAAGACTGTGGAACTAGAGACTGGGGAACTAGAGACTGGGGAACTAAAGACTGGGGAACTAGAGACTGGGGAACTAGAGACTGGGGAACTAGAGACTGTGGAACTAGAGACTGGGGAACTAGAGACTGGGGAACTAATGACTGGGGAACTAGAGACTGGGGAACTAGAGACTGGGGAACTAGAGACTGAGGAACTAGAGACTGGGGAACTAGAGACTGGGGCTGGGGAACTAGAGACTGGGGAACTAAAGACTGATGGACTAGAGACTGGGGAACTAGAGACTGAGGAACTAGAGACTGTGGAACTAGAGAATGGGGAAATAAAGACTGGGGAACTAGAGACTGGGGCACAAGAGACTGGGGAACTAGAGACTGGGGAACTAGATACTGGGGCACAAGAGACTGGGGAACTAGAGACTGGGGAACTAGATACTGGGGAACTAAAGACTGGGGAACTAGAGACTGGGGAACTAGAGACTGAGGAACTAGAGACTGGGGAACTAAAGACTGGAGAACTAGAGACTGGGGCTGGGGAACTAGAGACTGGGGAACTAAAGACTGAGGAACTAGAGACTGGGGAACTAGAGACTGGGGAACTAGAGACTGAGGAACTAGAGACTGTGGAACTAGAGAATGGGGAACTAAAGACTGGGGAACTAGAGACTGGGAAACTAGAGACTGGGGAACTAGAGACTGGGGCACAAGAGACTGGGGAAGTAGAGACTGGGGAACTAGATACTGGGGCACAGGAGACTGTGGAACTAGAGACTGGGGAACTAGATACTGGGGAACTAAAGACTGGGGAACTAGAGACTGGGGAACTAGAGACTGGGGCTGGGGAACTAGAGACTGGGGAACTAAAGACTGAGGAACTAGAGACTGGGGAACTAGAGGCTGGGGAACTAGAGACTGGGGAACTAGAGACTGAGGAACTAGAGACTGTGGAACTAGAGACTGGGGAACGAGAGACTGGAGAACTAGAGGCTGGGGAACTAGAGACTGGGGAACTAGAGACTGTGGAACTAGAGACTGGGGAACTAGAGACTGGGGCTGGGGAACTAGAGACTGGGGAACTAAAGACTGAGGAACTAGAAATTGGGGAACTAGAGACTGAGGAACTAGAGACTGTGGAACTAGAGAATGGGGAAATAAAGACTGGGGAACTAGAGACTGGGAAACTAGAGACTGGGGAACTAGAGACTGGGGCACAAGAGACTGGGGAACTAGAGACTGGGGAACTAGAGACTGGGGAACTAGAGACTGTGGAACTAGAGACTGGGGAACTAGAGACTGGGGAACTAAAGACTGGGGAACTAGAGACTGGGGAACTAGAGACTGGGGAACTAGAGACTGGGGAACTAAAGACTGGGGAACTAGAGACTGAGGAACTAGAGACTGGGGAACTAGAGAATGGGGCTGGGGAACTAGAGACTGGGGAACTAAAGACTGAGGAACTAGAGACTGGGGAACTAGAGACTGGGGCTGGGGAACTAGAGACTGGAGAACTAGAGACTGGGAAACTAGAGACTGTGGAACTAGAGACTGGAGAACTAGAGATTGGGGAACTAGAGACTGTGGAACTAGAGACTGGGAAACTAGAGACTGTGGAACTAGAGACTGGGGAACTAGAGACTGGGGAACGAGAGACTGGGGAACTAGAGACAGGGGAACGAGAGAATGGGGAACTAGAGACTGGGGAACTAGAGACTGGGGAACGAGAGACAGGGGAACGAGAGAATGGGGAACGAGAGAATGGGGAACTAGAGACTGGGGAACGAGAGACAGGGGAACGAGAGAATGGGGAACGAGAGAATGGGGAACTAGAGACTGGGGAACGAGAGACAGGGGAACGAGAGAATGGGGAACGAGAGAATGGGGAACTAGAGACTGGGGAACTAGAGACAGGGGAACGAGAGAATGGGGAACTAGAGACTGGGGCTGGGGAACTAGAGACTGTGGAACTAGAGACTGGGGAACTAGAGACTGTGGAACTAGAGGCTGGGGAACTAGAGACTGGGGAACTAGAGACTGTGGAACTATACACTGGGGAACTAGAGACTGGGGAACTAGAGACTGGGGAACTAGAGACTGTGGAACTAGAGACTGGGGAACTAGAGACTGGGGAACTAGAGACTGGGGAACTAGAAACTGGGGAACTAGAGACTGGGGAACGTGATAATGGGGAACTAGAGACTGGGGAACTAGAGACTGAGGAACTAGAGACTGGGGAACTAGAGACTGGGGAACTAGAGACTGGGGAACGAGATAATGGGGAACTAGAGACTGGGGAACTAGAGACTGTGGAACTAGAGACTGTGGAACTAGAGACTGGGGAACTAGAGACTGTGGAACTAGAGGCTGGGGAACTAGAGACTGGGGAACTAGAGACTGTGGAACTATACACTGGGGAACTAGAGACTGGGGAACTAGAGACTGGGGAACTAGAGACTGTGGAACTAGAGACTGGGGAACTAGAGACTGGGGAACTAAAGACTGGGGAACTAGAAACTGGGGAACTAGAGACTGGGGAACGAGATAATGGGGAACTAGAGACTGGGGAACTAGAGACTGAGGAATTAGAGACTGGGGAACTAGAGACTGGGGAACTAGAGACTGGGGAACGAGATAATGGGGAACTAGAGACTGGGGAACTAGAGACTGAGGAACTAGAGACTGGGGAACTAGAGACTGGGAAACTAGAGACTGGGGAACGAGAGAATGGGGAACTAGAGACTGGGGAACTAGAGACAGGGGAACGAGACAATGGGGAACTAGAGACTGTGGAACTAGAGACTGGGAAACTAGAGACAGGGGAACTAGAGGCTGGGGAACTAGAGACTGGGGAACTAGAGACTGGGGAACTAGAGACTGGGAAACTAGAGACTGTGGAACTAGAGGCTGGGGAACTAGAGACTGTGGAACTAGAGGCTGGGGAACTAGAGACTGGGGAACTAGAGACTGGGGAACTAGAGACTGGGGAACTAGAGACTGTGGAACTAGAGACTGGGGAACTAGAGACTGGGGAACTAGAGACTGGGGAACTAGAGACTGTGGAACTAGAGACTGGGGAACTAGAGACTGGGGAACTAAAGACTGGGGAACTAGAGACTGGGGAACTAGAGACTGGGGAACTAGAGACTGGGGCTGGGGAACTAGAGACTGTGGAACTAGAGACTGGGAAACTAGAGACTGTGGAACTAGAGGCTGGGGAACTAGAGACTGTGGAACTAGAGGCTGGGGAACTAGAGACTGGGGAACTAGAGACTGGGGAACTAGAGACTGGGGAACTAGAGACTGTGGAACT
This sequence comes from Coregonus lavaretus, assembly GCF_964263955.1. Taxonomy (NCBI): domain Eukaryota; kingdom Metazoa; phylum Chordata; class Actinopteri; order Salmoniformes; family Salmonidae; genus Coregonus; species Coregonus lavaretus. Next base: position 10,630 of record NW_028161688.1, on the reverse strand, counting down.
AGAGACTGGGGAACTAGAGACTGGGGAACTAGAGACTGGGGAACTAGAGACTGTGGAACTAGAGACTGGGGAACTAGAGACTGGGGAACTAAAGACTGGGGAACTAGAGACTGGGGAACTAGAGACTGGGGAACTAGAGACTGTGGAACTAGAGACTGGGGAACTAGAGACTGGGGAACTAATGACTGGGGAACTAGAGACTGGGGAACTAGAGACTGGGGAACTAGAGACTGGGGAACTAGAGACTGAGGAACTAGAGACTGGGGAACTAGAGACTGGGGCTGGGGAACTAGAGACTGGGGAACTAAAGACTGATGAACTAGAGACTGGGGAACTAGAGACTGAGGAACTAGAGACTGTGGAACTAGAGAATGGGGAAATAAAGACTGGGGAACTAGAGACTGGGGCACAAGAGACTGGGGAACTAGAGACTGGGGAACTAGATACTGGGGCACAAGAGACTGGGGAACTAGAGACTGGGGAACTAGATACTGGGGAACTAAAGACTGGGGAACTAGAGACTGGGGAACTAGAGACTGAGGAACTAGAGACTGGGGAACTAAAGACTGGAGAACTAGAGACTGGGGCTGGGGAACTAGAGACTGGGGAACTAAAGACTGAGGAACTAGAGACTGGGGAACTAGAGACTGGGGAACTAGAGACTGAGGAACTAGAGACTGTGGAACTAGAGAATGGGGAACTAAAGACTGGGGAACTAGAGACTGGGAAACTAGAGACTGGGGAACTAGAGACTGGGGCACAAGAGACTGGGGAAGTAGAGACTGGGGAACTAGATACTGGGGCACAGGAGACTGTGGAACTAGAGACTGGGGAACTAGATACTGGGGAACTAAAGACTGGGGAACTAGAGACTGGGGAACTAGAGACTGGGGCTGGGGAACTAGAGACTGGGGAACTAAAGACTGAGGAACTAGAGACTGGGGAACTAGAGACTGGGGAACTAGAGACTGGGGAACTAGAGACTGAGGAACTAGAGACTGTGGAACTAGAGACTGGGGAACGAGAGACTGGAGAACTAGAGGCTGGGGAACTAGAGACTGGGGAACTAGAGACTGTGGAACTAGAGACTGGGGAACTAGAGACTGGGGCTGGGGAACTAGAGACTGGGGAACTAAAGACTGAGGAACTAGAAATTGGGGAACTAGAGACTGAGGAACTAGAGACTGTGGAACTAGAGAATGGGGAAATAAAGACTGGGGAACTAGAGACTGGGAAACTAGAGACTGGGGAACTAGAGACTGGGGCACAAGAGACTGGGGAACTAGAGACTGGGGAACTAGAGACTGGGGAACTAGAGACTGTGGAACTAGAGACTGGGGAACTAGAGACTGGGGAACTAAAGACTGGGGAACTAGAGACTGGGGAACTAGAGACTGGGGAACTAGAGACTGGGGAACTAAAGACTGGGGAACTAGAGACTGAGGAACTAGAGACTGGGGAACTAGAGACTGGGGCTGGGGAACTAGAGACTGGGGAACTAAAGACTGAGGAACTAGAGACTGGGGAACTAGAGACTGGGGAACTAGAGACTGGGGAACTAGAGACTGAGGAACTAGAGACTGTGGAACTAGAGAATGGGGAACTAAAGACTGGGGAACTAGAGACTGGGAAACTAGAGACTGGGGAACTAGAGACTGAGGAACTAGAGACTGGGGAACTAGAGACTGGGGCTGGGGAACTAGAGACTGGGGAACTAAAGACTGATGAACTAGAGACTGGGGAACTAGAGACTGAGGAACTAGAGACTGTGGAACTAGAGAATGGGGAAATAAAGACTGGGGAACTAGAGACTGGGGCACAAGAGACTGGGGAACTAGAGACTGGGGAACTAGATACTGGGGCACAAGAGACTGGGGAACTAGAGACTGGGGAACTAGATACTGGGGAACTAAAGACTGGGGAACTAGAGACTGGGGAACTAGAGACTGAGGAACTAGAGACTGGGGAACTAAAGACTGGAGAACTAGAGACTGGGGCTGGGGAACTAGAGACTGGGGAACTAAAGACTGAGGAACTAGAGACTGGGGAACTAGAGACTGGGGAACTAGAGACTGAGGAACTAGAGACTGTGGAACTAGAGAATGGGGAACTAAAGACTGGGGAACTAGAGACTGGGAAACTAGAGACTGGGGAACTAGAGACTGGGGCACAAGAGACTGGGGAAGTAGAGACTGGGGAACTAGATACTGGGGCACAGGAGACTGTGGAACTAGAGACTGGGGAACTAGATACTGGGGAACTAAAGACTGGGGAACTAGAGACTGGGGAACTAGAGACTGGGGCTGGGGAACTAGAGACTGGGGAACTAAAGACTGAGGAACTAGAGACTGGGGAACTAGAGACTGGGGAACTATAGACTGAGGAACTAGAGACTGGGAAACTAGAGACTGGGGAACTAGAGACTGGGGAACTAGAGACTGAGGAACTAGAGACTGTGGAACTAGAGACTGGGGAACGAGAGACTGGAGAACTAGAGGCTGGGGAACTAGAGACTGGGGAACTAGAGACTGTGGAACTAGAGACTGGGGAACTAGAGACTGGGGCTGGGGAACTAGAGACTGGGGAACTAAAGACTGAGGAACTAGAAATTGGGGAACTAGAGACTGAGGAACTAGAGACTGTGGAACTAGAGAATGGGGAAATAAAGACTGGGGAACTAGAGACTGGGAAACTAGAGACTGGGGAACTAGAGACTGGGGCACAAGAGACTGGGGAACTAGAGACTGGGGAACTAGAGACTGGGGAACTAGAGACTGTGGAACTAGAGACTGGGGAACTAGAGACTGGGGAACTAAAGACTGGGGAACTAGAGACTGGGGAACTAGAGACTGGGGAACTAGAGACTGGGGAACTAAAGACTGGGGAACTAGAGACTGAGGAACTAGAGACTGGGGAACTAGAGACTGGGGCTGGGGAACTAGAGACTGGGGAACTAAAGACTGAGGAACTAGAGACTGGGGAACTAGAGACTGGGGAACTAGAGACTGGGGAACTAGAGACTGAGGAACTAGAGACTGTGGAACTAGAGAATGGGGAACTAAAGACTGGGGAACTAGAGACTGGGAAACTAGAGACTGGGGAACTAGAGACTGGGGCACAAGAGAATGGGAACTAGAGACTGGGGAACTAGATACTGAAGCACAGGAGACTGGGGCACAGGAGACTGGGGAACTAGAGACTGGGGAACTAGATACTGGGGAACTAAAGACTGGGGAACTAGAGACTGGGGAACTAGAGACTGAGGAACTAGAGACTGGGGAACTAGAGACTGGGGCTGGGGAACTAGAGACTGGGGAACTAGAGACTGGGGAACTATAGACTGAGGAACTAGAGACTGTGGAACTAGAGACTGGGGAACTAGAGACTGGGGAACTAGAGACTGAGGAACTAGAGACTGTTGAACTAGAGACTGGGGAACGAGAGACTGGGGAACTAGAGACTGGGGAACTAGAGACTGGGGAACTAGAGACTGGGGAACTAGAGACTGGGGTACTAGAGACTGTGGAACTAGAGACTGGGGAACTAGAGACTGGGGAACTAGAGACTGGGGAACTAGAGACTGGGAACCTAGAGACTGTGGAACTAGAGACTGGGGAACTAGAGACTGGGAAACCAGAGACTGGGGAACTAGAGACTGGGGAACTAGAGACTGAGGAACTAGAGACTGTGGAACTAGAGACTGGGGAACTAGAGATTGGGGAACTAGAGACTGGGGAACTAGAGACTGGGGAACTAGAGACTGGGTAACTAAAGACTGGGGAACTAGAAACTGGGGCTGGGGAACTAGAGACTGTGGAACTAGAGACTGGGAAACTAGAGACTGGAACTAGAGGCTGGGGAACTAGAGTCTGTGGAACTAGAGGCTGGGGAACTAGAGACTGGGGAACTAGAGACTGTGGAACTAGAGACTGGGGAACTAGAGACTGGGGAACTAGAGACTGGGGAACTAGAGACTGTGGAACTAGAGACTGGGGAACTAGAGACTGGGGAACTAAAGACTGGGGAACTAGAGACTGGGGAACTAGAGACTGGGGCTGGGGAACTAGAGACTGGGGAACTAAAGACTGGGGAACTAGAGACTGAGGAACTAGAGACTGTGGAACTAGAGAATGGGGAACTAAAGACTGGGGAACTAGAGACTGGGAAACTAGAGACTGGGGAACTAGAGACTGGGGCACAAGAGACTGGGGAACTAGAGACTGGGGAACTAGATACTGGGGCACAAGAGACTGGGGAACTAGAGACTGGGGAACTAGAGACTGGGGAACTAGAGACTGGGGAACTAGATACTGAGGAACTAGAGACTGGGGAACTAAAGACTGGGGAACTAGAGACTGGGGAACTAGAGACTGGGGAACTAGAGACTGTGGAACTAGAGACTGGGAAACAAGAGAATGGGGAACTAAAGACTGGGGAACTAGAGACTGGGGAACTAGAGACTGGGGAACTAGAGACTGGGGAACTAGAGACTGGGGAACTAGAGACTGGGGAACTAGAGACTGAGGAACTAGAGACTGGGGAACTAGAGACTGGGGCTGGGGAACTAGAGACTGGGGAACTAAAGACTGAGGAACTAGAGACTGGGGAACTAGAGACTGGGGAACTAGAGACTGGGGAACTAGAGACTGAGGAACTAGAGACTGTGGAACTAGAGAATGGGGAACTAAAGACTGGGGAACTAGAGACTGGGAAACTAGAGACTGGGGAACTAGAGACTGGGGAACTAGATACTGGGGCACAAGAGACTGGGGAACTAGAGACTGGGGAACTAGATACTGGGGAACTAAAGACTGGGGAACTAGAGACTGGGGACCTAGAGACTGAGGAACTAGAGACCGGGGAACTAGAGACTGGGGCTGGGGAACTAGAGACTGGGAACCTAGAGACTGGGGAACTAGAGACTGGGGAACTAGAGACTGGGAAACTAGAGACTGGGGAACTAGAGACTGGGGAACTAGAGACTGAGGAACTAGAGACTGTGGAACTAGAGACTGGGGAACTAGAGATTGGGGAACTAGAGACTGGGGAACTAGAGACTGGGGAACAGAGACTGGGGAACTAAAGACTGGGGAACTAGAGACTGGGAAACTAGATACTGGGGAACTAGAGACTGTGGAACTAGAGACTGGGGAACTAGATACTGGGGCACAAGAGACTGGGGAACTAGAGACTGGGGAACTATAGACTGTGGAACTAGAGACTGGGGAACTAGAGACTGGGGAACTAGAGACTGTGGAACTAGAGACTGGGGAACTAGAGACTGGGGAACTAGAGACTGTGGAACTAGAGACTGGGGAACTAGAGACTGGGGAACTAGAGACTGGGGAACTAGAGACTGGGGAACTAGAGACTGGGGAACTAGAGACTGGGGCACAAGAGACTGGGGAACTAGAGACTGGGGAACTAGAGACTGGGGAACTAGATACTGGGGAACTAAAGACTGGGGAACTAGATACTGGGGAACTAAAGACTGGGGAACTAGAGACTGGGGAACTAGAGACTGGGGAACTAGAGACTGGGGAACGAGAGACTGGGGAACTAGAGACTGGGGAACTAGAGACTGGAGAACTAGAGACTGGGGAACTAGAGACTGGGGAACTAGAGACTAGGGAACTAGAGACTGGGGAACGAGAGACTGGGGAACTAGAGACTGGGGAACTAGAGACTGGAGAACTAGAGACTGGGGAACTAGAGACTGGGGCTGGGGAACTAGAGACTGGGGCTGGGGAACTAGAGACTGGGGCTGGGGAACTAGAGACTGGGGAACTAGAGACTGGGAAACTAGAGACTGGGGAACTAGAGACTGGGGAACTAGAGACTGGGGAACTAGAGACTGGGGAACTAGATACTGGGGCTGGGGAACTAGAGACTGGAGAACTAGAGACTGGGGCTGGGGAACTAGAGACTGGGGAACTAGAGACTGGGGAACTAGAGACTGGGGCACAAGAGACTGGGAAACTAGAGACTGGGGAACTAGAGACTGGGGAACTAGAGACTGGGGAACTAGAGACTGGGGAACTAGAGACTGTGGAACTAGAGACTGGGGAACTAGAGACTGGGAAACTAGAGACTGGGGAACTAGAGACTGGGGAACTAGAGACTGGGGCTGGGGAACTAGAGACTGCGGAAGTAGAGACTGGGGAACTAGAGACTGGGGAACTAGAGACTGGGGAACTAGAGACTGGGGAACTAGAGACTGGGGAACTAGAGACTGGGAAACTAGAGACTGGGAAACTAGAGACTGGGGCTGGGGAACTAGAGACTGGGGAACTAGAGACTGGGGAACTAGAGACTGGGAAACTAGAGACTGGGGAACTAGAGACTGGGAAACTAGAGACTGGGAACTAGAGACTGGGAAACTAGAGACTTGGGAACTAGAGACTGGGGCTGGGGAACTAGAGACTGGGGAACTAGAGACTGGGGAACTAGAGACTGGGGAACTAGAGACTGGGGAACTAGAGACTGGGGCTGGGGAACTAGAGACTGGGGAACTAGAGACTGGGGCTGGGGAACTAGAGACTGGGGCTGGGGAACTAGAGACTGGAGAACTAGAGACTGGGAAACTAGAGACTGGGAAACTAGAGACTGGGGAACTAGAGACTGGGGCTGGGGAACTAGAGACTGGGGAACTAGAGACTGGGGCTGGGGAACTAGAGACTGGGGAACTAGAGACTGGGGCTGGGGAACTAGAGACTGGAGAACTAGAGACTGGGAAACTAGAGACTGGGGAACTAGAGACTGGGGAACTAGAGACTGGGGAACTAGAGACTGGGACACTAGAGACTGGGGAACTAGAGACTGGGGAACTAGAGACTGGGGAACTAGAGACTGGGGAACTAGAGACTGTGGAACTAGAGACTGGGGAACTAGAGACTGTGGAACTAGATACTGGGGCTGGGGAACTAGAGACTGGAGAACTAGAGACTGGGGCTAGGGAACTAGAGACTGGGGAACTAGAGACTGGAGAACTAGAGACTGGGGCTGGGGAACTAGAGACTGGGGAACTAGAGACTGGGGAACTAGAGACGGGCTGGGGATTTACTGTGTGTGTGTGTGTGTGTGTGTGTGTGTGTGTGTGTGTGTGTGTGTGTGTGTGTGTGTGTGTGTGTGTGTGTGTGTGTACGTGTGTACGTGTGTACGTGTGTACGTGTGTGTGTGTGTGTGTGTGTGTGTGGGGGTGGGTGTGGATGTGTTTAACTATAATAGAATAGTAAACCAAGAGAAATTTGACCAACTGGGGACATTTTGTTGGTCCCCACAAGGTCAAATGCTATTTCTAGGGGGTTTAGGGATAAGGTTAGAATTAGTGTCAGGGTTAGAATTAGGTTTAGGGTTAGGAGATATGGTTAGTTTTAGGGTTAGGAGCTAGGGTTAGGTTTAGGTTTGAGGTTTTTGGGTTAGGGTTAGGGATATGATTTTGAATGGGACTGAATTGTATGTCCCCACAAAGTTAGCTCCGCAAGACTGTGTGTGTGTGTGCTTACTAGATCCCAGATGTGTAGACTGGCTGCATGGCCTGGTAGATCTTGAGGAAAGGGCGACAACCTGAAAAGCCGTCACAGAACATTGAGTAAAAACAAGGTGTGTGTGTGTATTAAGTGTGCATGCGTGCATGTGTATGCACGTGTGTTTGTGTGTGCGCGTCAACTCTCACCTCCTTTGGACTCAAAGTTGGGGATGCCGTGCATGATGACGTGGTGAAGGAACAGGGGTTTGTTGTTGATCTTGATATGTCCAGAAAGAAGACCGCTGAAGTACTGTACATACCTGGAGGAGAGACAGGAGAGAGAGGAGAGACAGGAGAGAGAGAGAGACAGAGAGACAGAGAGAGAGAGAGAGAGAGAGAGAGAGAGAGAGAGAGAGAGAGAGAGAGAGAGAGAGAGAGAGAGAGAGAGAGAGAGAGAGAGAACAGGAGAGAGTGAACAGGAGAGAGCAAGGGAGAACAGGAGAGAGAAAAAATTCAGAATGTTAATGTTTTGTCACCAGACGGATTGGCATGCCACTGGTGTAAACTGGACATGATATCTCTACTTATGACCTTTGCAAAGACAACAACAGAAGATGACATCATGCGTATTCACTTATGACTTTCAGTCTACGGATGAATCAGATATTGCCTTAACTCTATAAAACTGGGATGCAAAAGTACAAGGAGGCCTCCGTCGCCGCTATAGAAAATGTCAACCAATTGAAAGAAAGACAAAGAGAGTGGTTTGGAGAGTAAGATGAACTTGAATCCAACTCTATTGGTCGAGTATCTCACTTCACTCTGGGGTCAAATTCATAAAGAGACATGAAACAGGAAATGATAGTGGGGTTAAAGAGGAAGTAGAAGGGAAACTGACCTCTTCTGAGATGGCTGACCCACAGGAAGTACTTTGTCTTCATAGAACCTCTTCATGGCGAACCTGTCCAGGGCCTGGTCGGCACTAAACACAAAAGAGACAAACATCTCGTCAGAACCTGTCCCCGCCCACATTTTACTGTAGTGTTTTTGCAGATTTACTGTATAGTATTCACTATAGTGTTTTTGCAGACATGACTGTAGTAAAATATTGTATTTTCTGTAGTGTTTTTGCAGACATGACTGTAGTATAATATAGTATTTTCTGTAGTGTTTTTGCAGACATGACTGTAGTAAACTATAGTATTCACTGTAGTGTTTTGCGGACATGACTGTAGTATAATATAGTATTTTCTGTAGTGTTTTTGCAGACATGACTGTAGTAAACTATAGTATTCACAGTAGTGTTTTGCGGACATGACTGTAGTACATTGAAGTAACACCTGCCGTCTACATGGCACAACTACCAGAGTACGCCTACTGTTTAATGAGGGGAACATCTCAACCAGAACATAAGAAAAACAGGTTTGAAAATATCTATTGTTTATGTAAATCAGTGGTTAACTCTTCTTTCTTTTCTACTATCACAAGAATAGTATTGTTTGTCACCGTTTTTTTGGACAACTTGTGAACTTGGTCAGCTGAATCTCTGTGAAAGCACTGTGGTATTTCAGAAAGCTATCTAGTGGAAGTAACATATCAAATAAGTAATTTGGTGTACTCGTTAATGTGTTATTTATCTTTGTTGTTCCCATGTTTTATAAGCTGAAATAGAAGATTCCAGAAATGTTCTCTCAAATTTTGTGAACAAATTTGTTTGCATCCCTGTTAGTGAGCATTTCTCTGTTGCCAAGACAATCCATCCACCTGACAGGTGTGGCATATGAAGAAGCTGATTAAAAAGCATGATCATTACACAGGTGCACCTTGTGCTGGGGACAACACAATTGGCCCAGCGTCGTCCAGGGTAGGGGAGGGAATGGCCGGCAGGGATGTAGCTCAGTTGATAGAGCATGGCGTTTGCAACGCCAGGGTTGTGGGTTCGATTCCCACGGGGGGCCAGTATAAAAAAATATGTATTCACTAACTGTAAGTTGCTCTGGATAAGAGCGTCTGCTAAATGACTAAAATGTAAATGTAAATGTACAATGTCACAGATTTGAAGGAGCGTGTAATTGGCATGCTGACGGCAGGAATGTCCACCAGAGCTGTTGCCAGATAATTGAATGTTCATTTCTCTACCATAATCAGCCTCCAACATCATTTTAGATAATTTGCCAGTACATCCAACCGGCTTCAAAACCACAGACAACGTGTAACCACGCCAGGCCAGGACCTCCACATCCGGCTTCTTCACCTGCGGGATCGTCTGAGACCAGCCACCCGGACAACTGATGAAACTGTGGGTTTGCACAACCAAATAATTTCTGCACAAGCTGTCAGAAACAGTCTCAGGGAAGCTCATCTCCGTGCTCGTCGTCCTCACCAGGGTCTTGACCTGACTGCATTTTGACGTCGTAACCGAATTCAGTGGGCAAATGCTCACCTTCGATCGCCACTGGCATGCTGGAGAAGTGTGCTCTTCACAGATGAATCACGGTTTCAACTGTACCAGGCAGATGGCGTGTAGGGTGTTGTGTGGGCGAGCGGTTTGCTGATGTCAACATTGTGAACATAGTACCCCATGGTGGCGGTGGGGTTATGGTATGGGCAAGCATAAGCTATGGACAAAGAACACAATTGCATTTTATCTATGGCAATTTGAATACACAGAGATACCGTGACGAGATCCTGAGGCCCATTGTCGTGCCATTCACATGCCGCCATCACCTCATGTTTCAGCATGATAATGCACGGCCCCATGTCGCAAGGATCTGTACACAATTCCTGGAAGCTGAAAATTTCCCAGTTCTTCCATGGCCTGCATACTCACCAGACATGTCACCCATTGAGCATGTTTGGGATGCTCTGGATCAACATGTACGACAGTATGTTCCAGTTCCTGCCAATATCCAGCAACTTTGCACTGAAGAGGAGTGGGACAACATTCAATTAGGGTTGAGTGCCTTGCTCAAGGGCACATCGACAGATTTTTCACCTAGTCGGCTCGGTGAATTGAACCAGCGACCTTTCGGTTACTGGCCCAACGCTCTTAACAGCTAGGCTACCTGCCACCCCAGTGAATATTATAGTATACTACAGTAAAGTCCGCAAAAATATAAACATATTTATATAAATATAGTTATACTACAGTATTTACACCAT
>NW_028161689.1:5000-41369 GCF_964263955.1 Coregonus lavaretus | reverse complement strand
AATAAACTGGATCTTGATTGGGGCTGTTCAATTACTTATATGGTGTCGCCTAGAGATTTAGATGGATTGAAGAGGAGCTTATTGGCATTACCCCCCCCCCATCTCTCCCGCTCTCTCTCTCCCGCTCTCTCCCTCCCTCCCTCTCGCTCTCTCTCTCCCTCCCTCTCGCTCATCTTGTCGGATTAATGGCACGTGTGTGCTCCAGAAGTGTTCGAGGGAGAGAGGGAAGAGACGCTGTTGATTTTGAACCTGCGCCGCCAGAACACGGAATAATACAACTAGCTGAGGATCTGCCTACCCGAACAAGGTGCTCCATATTGAAAAGGCACCTGTCATTCTTTGGCAAGGTTTAATGTCGTCAGATATTGCAGACAAGTCTTGTTAACCGCTATGGCAATGGAACTAATGGACGAACAGCCTACAAAAGGCCGTAGTGTCGGGGGTAGTGTGACTGAATGGACTAATAGCCTACACAAGGCTGTAGTGTAGGGGGTAGTGTTGTACACCTGACAGGAAAGGCCAGCAGGGAGATGGGGGGTGAAGGGTTAGGGTAGATAAGCCAGGAGTAAGCCTCTTTCAGCCCACCTGTAGAACTAACTTGAGTTATCTGTGTCTATCTGAAGTGTTTACCTATAGGTTAGCATGACTGTTTGAGTGATCTGTGTCTATCTGAAGTGTTTACCTATAGGTTAGCATGACTGTTTGAGTGATCTGTGTCTATCTGAAGTGTTTACCTATAGGTTAGCATGACTGTTTGAGTGATCTGTGTCTATCTGAAGTGTTTACCTATAGGTTAGCATGACTGTTTGAGTGATCTGTGTCTATCTGAAGTGTTTACCTATAGGTTAGCATGACTGTTTGAGTGATCTGTGTCTATCTGAAGTGTTTACCTATAGGTTAGCATGACTGTTTGAGTGATCTGTGTCTATCTGAAGTGTTTACCTATAGGTTAGCATGACTGTTTGAGCGATCTGTGTCTATCTGAAGTGTTTACCTATAGGTTAGTGATCTGTGTCTATCTGAAGTGTTTACCTATAGGTTAGTGATCTGTGTCTATCTGAAGTGTTTACCTATAGGTTAGTGATCTGTGTCTATCTGAAGTGTTTACCTATAGGTTAGTGATCTGTGTCTATCTGAAGTGTTTACCTATAGGTTAGTGATCTGTGTCTATCTGAAGTGTTTACCTATAGGTTAGCATGACTGTTTGAGTGATCTGTGTCTATCTGAAGTGTTTACCTATAGGTTAGTGATCTGTGTCTATCTGAAGTGTTTACCTATAGGTTAGTGATCTGTGTCTATCTGAAGTGTTTACCTATAGGTTAGTGATCTGAGTCTATCTGAAGTGTTTACCTATAGGTTAGTGATCTGTGTCTATCTGAAGTGTTTACCTATAGGTTAGTGATCTGTGTCTATCTGAAGTGTTTACCTATAGGTTAGCATGACTGTTTGAGTGATCTGTGTCTATCTGAAGTGTTTACCTATAGGTTAGTGATCTGTGTCTATCTGAAGTGTTTACCTATAGGTTAGTGATCTGTGTCTATCTGAAGTGTTTACCCATAGGTTAGTGATCTGTGTCTATCTGAAGTGTTTACCTATAGGTTAGTGATCTGTGTCTATCTGAAGTGTTTACCTATAGGTTAGTGATCTGTGTCTATCTGAAGTGTTTACCTATAGGTTAGTGATCTGTGTCTATCTGAAGTGTTTACCTATAGGTTAGTGATCTGTGTCTATCTGAAGTGTTTACCTATAGGTTAGTGATCTGTGTCTATCTGAAGTGTTTACCTATAGGTTAGTGATCTGTGTCTATCTGAAGTGTTTACCTATAGGTTAGTGATCTGTGTCTATCTGAAGTGTTTACCTATAGGTTAGTGATCTGTGTCTATCTGAAGTGTTTACCTATAGGTTAGTGATCTGTGTCTATCTGAAGTGTTTACCTATAGGTTAGTGATCTGTGTCTATCTGAAGTGTTTACCTATAGGTGAGTGATCTCTGTCTATCTGAAGTGTTTACCTATAGGTTAGTGATCTGTGTCTATCTGAAGTGTTTACCTATAGGTGAGTGATCTGTGTCTATCTGAAGTGTTTACCTATAGGTTAGTGATCTGTGTCTATCTGAAGTGTTTACCTATAGGTTAGTGATCTGTGTCTATCTGAAGTGTTTACCTATAGGTTAGTGATCTGTGTCTATCTGAAGTGTTTACCTATAGGTTAGTGATCTGTGTCTATCTGAAGTGTTTACCTATAGGTTAGTGATCTGTGTCTATCTGAAGTGTTTACCTATAGGTTAGTGATCTGTGTCTATCTGAAGTGTTTACCTATAGGTTAGTGATCTGTGTCTATCTGAAGTGTTTACCTATAGGTTAGCATGACTGTTTGAGTGATCTGTGTCTATCTGAAGTGTTTACCTATAGGTTAGCATGACTGTTTGAGTGATCTGTGTCTATCTGAAGTGTTTACCTATAGGTTAGTGATCTGTGTCTATCTGAAGTGTTTACCTATAGGTTAGTGATCTGTGTCTATCTGAAGTGTTTACCTATAGGTTAGTGATCTGTGTCTATCTGAAGTGTTTACCTATAGGTTAGCATGACTGTTTGAGTGATATGTGTCTATCTGAAGTGTTTACCTATAGGTTAGCATGACTGTTTGAGTGATCTGTGTCTATCTGAAGTGTTTACCTATAGGTTAGTCATCTGTGTCTATCTGAAGTGTTTACTTATAGGTGAGTGATCTGTGTCTATCTGAAGTTTTTACCTATAGGTTAGTGATCTGTGTCTATCTGAAGTGTTTACCTATAGGTTAGTGATCTGTGTCTATCTGAAGTGTTTACCTATAGGTTAGTGATCTGTGTCTATCTGAAGTGTTTACCTATAGGTTAGTGATCTGTGTCTATCTGAAGTGTTTACCTATAGGTTAGTGATCTGTGTCTATCTGAAGTGTTTACCTATAGGTTAGTGATCTGTGTCTATCTGAAGTGTTTACCTATAGGTTAGTTATCTGTGTCTATCTGAAGTGTTTACCTATAGGTTAGTGATCTGTGTCTATCTGAAGTGTTTACCTATAGGTTAGTGATCTGTGTCTATCTGAAGTGTTTACCTATAGGTTAGCATGACTGTTTGAGTGATCTGTGTCTATCTGAAGTGTTTACCTATAGGTTAGCATGACTGTTTGAGTGATCTGTGTCTATCTGAAGTGTTTACCTATAGGTTAGCATGACTGTTTGAGTGATCTGTGTCTATCTGAAGTGTTTACCTATAGGTTAGCATGACTGTTTGAGTGATCTGTGTCTATCTGAAGTGTTTACCTATAGGTTAGTGATCTGTGTCTATCTGAAGTGTTTACCTATAGGTTAGTGATCTGTGTCTATCTGAAGTGTTTACCTATAGGTTAGTGATCTGTGTCTATCTGAAGTGTTTACCTATAGGTTAGTGATCTGTGTATATCTGAAGTGTTTACCTATAGGTTAGTGATCTGTGTCTATCTGAAGTGTTTACCTATAGGTTAGTGATCTGTGTCTATCTGAAGTGTTTACCTATAGGTTAGTGATCTGTGTCTATCTGAAGTGTTTACCTATAGGTTAGTGATCTGTGTCTATCTGAAGTGTTTACCTATAGGTTAGTTATCTGTGTCTATCTGAAGTGTTTACCTATAGGTTAATGATCTGTGTCTATCTGAAGTGTTTACCTATAGGTTAGTGATCTGTGTCTATCTGAAGTGTTTACCTATAGGTTAGCATGACTGTTTGAGTGATCTGTGTCTATCTGAAGTGTTTACCTATAGGTTAGCATGACTGTTTGAGTGATCTGTGTCTATCTGAAGTGTTTACCTATAGGTTAGCATGACGGTTTGAGTGATCTGTGTCTATCTGAAGTGTTTACCTATAGGTTAGCATGACTGTTTGAGTGATCTGTGTCTATCTGAAGTGTTTACCTATAGGTTAGTGATCTGTGTCTATCTGAAGTGTTTACCTATAGGTTAGTGATCTGTGTCTATCTGAAGTGTTTACCTATAGGTTAGTGATCTGTGTCTATCTGAAGTGTTTACCTATAGGTTAGTGATCTGTGTCTATCTGAAGTGTTTACCTATAGGTTAGTGATCTGTGTCTATCTGAAGTGTTTACCTATAGGTTAGTGATCTGTGTCTATCTGAAGTGTTTACCTATAGGTTAGTGATCTGTGTCTATCTGAAGTGTTTACCTATAGGTTAGTGATCTGTGTCTATCTGAAGTGTTTACCTATAGGTTAGTGATCTGTGTCTATCTGAAGTGTTTACCTATAGGTTAGTGATCTGTGTCTATCTGAAGTGTTTACCTATAGGTTAGTGATCTGTGTCTATCTGAAGTGTTTACCTATAGGTTAGCATGACTGTTTGTAGAGTCCCGCTCACACACACCTTGATCTTGTTTTGTGCACAGGTTATAGGGCGTGGCCACAGGTTATAGGGCGTGGCCACAGGTTATAGGGCGTGGCCACAGGTTATAGGGCGTGGCCACCTGTTATAGGGCGTGGCCACATGTTATAGGGCGTGGCCACGTGGTATAGGGCGTGGCCTTTTATTGACAATTACATTAAGTTTATGCAAAGAGTCAATATTTGCAGTGTTAACCCTTCTTTTTCAAGACCTCTGCAATCCAACCCTGGCATGCTGTCAATTAACTTCTGGGCCACATCCGGTTTTGTTTGTCCACCTGCCTCTTGAGGATCGACCAAAAGTTCTCAATGGGATTAAGGTCTGGGGAGTTTCCTGGCCGTGGACACAAAATGTTGATGTTTTGTTCCCCGAGCCACTTAGTTATCACTTTTGCCTTATGGCAAGGTGCTCCATCATGCTGGAAAAGGCATTGGTCGTCACCGAACTGTTCTTGAATGGTTGGGAGAAGTTGCTCTCGGAGGATGTGTTGATACCATTCTTTATTCATGGCTGTGTTCTTAGGCAATCTGATGTTCCTGATGTTTTTCCTGGAGAGAAGTGGCTTCTTTGCTGCCCTTCTTGACACCAGGCCATCCTCCAAAAGTCTTCACCTCACTGTGCGTGCAGATGCACTCACACCTGCCTGCTGCCATTCCTGAGCAAGTTCTGCACTGGTGGTGTCCCGATCCCGGTCCTTTTGTGGCAGGGCTGAAATGCAGTGGAGATGTTTTTTTGGGGATTAAGTTCATTTTCATGACAAAGAGGGACTTTGCAATTCATCTGATCACTCTTCATGACATTCTGGAGAATATGCAAATTGCCATCAAAACTGAGGCAGCAGACTTTGTGAAAATTAGTATTTGTGTCATTCTCAAAACTTTTGACCACGACTGTAGACCAACCATCACCATGTCAAAGGACCGGTCTCTAAATGCCTCCCCTCCTTCCCTCTCATCATCCTCCATCTTCCTCTCTTCAGACCATGTCTAAGGACCGGTCTCTAAATGCCTCCCCTCCTTCCCTCTCATCATCCTCCATCTTCCTCTCTTCAGACCATGTCTAAGGACCAGTGTGAATCCGTAGCGGTGAGCGTCGAGTCCGTTAAGATGTCGGTCCCAGTGTCGGGAGCGTAGTGAGCAGCTAGCTATGGCCGCCGCCGCACTGAGGGAGGAGTCGGCGTGCTTGAGAGAACAGGTGAGATGGATGGATGCATACAGTTGAAGTCGGAAGTTTACATACACTTAGGTTGGAGTCAATAAAACTCGTTTTTCAACCACTCCACAAATTTCTTGTTAACAAACTATAGTTTTGGCAAGTCGGTTAGGACATCTACTTTGTGCATGACACAAGTTAATTTTTCCAACAATTGTTTACAGACAGATTATTTCACTTATAATTCACTGTATCACAATTCCAGTGGGTCAGAAGTTTACATACACTAAGTTGACTGTGCCTTTTAAACAGCTTGGAAAATTCCAGAAAATGATGTCATGGCTTTAGAAGCTTCTGATAGGCTAATTGACATCATTTGAGTCAATTGGAGGTGTACCTGTGGATGTATTTCAAGGCCTACCTTCAAACTCAGTGCCTCTTTGCTTGACATCATGGGAAAATCGAAATAAATCGGCCAAGACCTCAGATTTTTTTTTGTAGACCTCCACAAGTCTGGTTCATCCTTGGGAGCAATTTCCAAACGCATGAAGGTATCACGTTCATCTGTACAAACAAGTATAAACACCATGGGACCACGCAGCCGTCATACCGCTCAGGAAGGAGACGCGTTCTGTCTCCTAGAGATGAACGTACTTTGGTGCGAAAAGTGCAAATCAATTCCAGAACAACAGTAAAGGACCTTGTGAAGATGCTGGAGGAAGCAGGTACAAAAGTATCTATATCCACAGTAAAACGAGTCCTATATTGACATAACCTGAAAGGCCACTCAGCAAGGAAGAAGCCACTACTCCAAAACCGCCATAAAAAAGCCAGACTACAGTTTGCAACTGCACATGGGGACAAAGATCGTACTTTTTGGAGAAATGTCCTCTGGTCTGATTAAACAAAAATAGAACTGTTTGCCATAATGGCCATTGTTATGTTTGGAGGAAAAAGGGGGTTGCTTGCAAGCCGAAGAACACCATCCCAACCGTGAAGCATGGGGGTGGCAGCATTATGCTGTGGGGGTGCTTTGATGCAGGAGGGACTGGTGCACTTCACAAAATAGATGGCATCATGAGGAAGGAAAATTACGTGGATATATTGAAGCAACATCTCAAGACATCAGTCAGGAAGTTAAAGCTTGATCGCAAATGGGTCTTCCAAATGGACAATGACCCCAAGCATACTTCCAAAGTTGTGGCAAAATGTCTTAAGGACAACAAAGTCAAGGTATTGGAGTGGCCATCACAAAGCCCTGACCTCAATCCTATAGAAAATGTGTGGGCCGAACTGAAAAAGCGTGTGCGAGCAAGGAGGCCTACAAACCTGATTCAGTACACCAGCTCTGTCAGGAGGAATGGGCCAACATTCACCCAACTTATTGTGGGAAGCTTGTGGAAGGCTACCCGAAACGTTTAACCCAAGTTAAACAATTTAAAGGCAATGCTACCAAATACTAATTGAGTGTATGTAAACTTCTGACCCACTGGGAATGTGATGAAAGAAATAAAAGCTTAAATAAATCATTCTCTCTACTATTATTCTGACATTTCACATTCTTAAAATAAAGTGGTGATCCTAACTGACCTAAGACAGGGACTTTTTACTAGGATTAAATGTCAGGAATTGTGAAAAACTGAGTTTAAATGTATTTGGCTAAGGTGTATGTAAACTTCCAACTTCAACTGTAGATATTTAGGTAGACTGACTGACTGTTTGTTGGTCGATTTGATTGATTGATTTTGATTGATTTAACAGTGTCAAGCCACCCAGCTGGATATGGCCCGGATGAGAAGACAGCTAGAAGAACTGCTGGATACCAAGGCTCAGATGGAGGCCAGTGATAGAATGCACCGCAAACTCAGCAAGACACTCTAAAGGGAGATGGAGAAGGAGAAGAGGGGAGAGGAGAAGGAGAAGAGGGGAGAGGAAGAGAGAAGAGGGGAGAGAATGAGAGAGCAGGGGAGAGAAGGAGAGATGAGGGGAGAGGAGGGGAGAGAAGGAGAGAGAGGAGGAGGAGGGGAGAGAAGGAGAGATGAGGGGAGAGAAGGAGCGATGAGGAAAGAGGAGGGGAGAGAAGGAGAGAGGAGGGGAGAGAAGGAGAGAGGAGGGGAGAGAAGGAGAGGAGTGGAGAGAGAGGAGGAGGAGGGGAGAGAAGGAGCGATGAGGAAAAAGGAGGGGAGAGAAGGAGAGAGGAGGGGAGAGAAGGAGAGAGGAGGGGAGAGAAGGAGAGATGAGATGAGGGGAGAGGTGAGGGGAGAGGAAGGAAGAGGAGGGGAGAGGAGGAGAGATGAGATGAGGGGAGAGGAGGAGAGAAGAGGAGAGAGGAGGGGAGATGAGTAGGAGAGAGGAGGGGAGCGACAAAATAAGACCTGCTGGATACCAAGGCTCCGATGGAGGCCCAGGGAGAGAAGGGGAGAGGAGGGGAGAGGAGGGGAGAAGGGGGGAGAGAATGAGAGAGCAGGAGAGAGGAGGGGAGAGAAGGAGAGAGAGGAGGAGGAGGAGGAGGGGAGAGGAGGAGAGAGGAGGGGAGAGAGGAGGAGGAGGGGAGAGAAGGAGAGATGAGGGGAGAGAAGGAGCGATGAGGAGAGAGGAGGGGAGAGAAGGAGAGAGGAGGGGAGAGAAGGAGAGAGGAGGGGAGAGGTGAGGAAGGGAGAGGAGGGGAGAGAATGAGAGAGCAGGAGAGAGGAGGGGAGAGAAGGAGAGAGAGCAGGAGGAGGAGGAGGAGGAGGAGGGGAGGAGGAGGGGAGAGAAGGAGAGAAGAGGGGAGAGAGGAGGAGGAGGGGAGAGAAGGAGAGAGGAGGGAAGAGAAGGAGAGAGAGGAGGAGGGGAGAGATGAGAGGAGGGGAGAGGTGAGGGGAGAGAGGAAGAGGAGGGGAGATGAGGAGGAGAGATGAGATGAGGGGAGAGGAGGAGAGAGAAGGGGAGATGAGGAGGAGAGAGAGGAGGGGAGCGACAAAATAAGAACTGCTGGATACCAAGGCTCCGATGGAGGCCCAGGACTTTGCAGTTACAATATTATTATTTTTTGTTGTGTATCTACAAGCTGTCTCCAGTTCTCTAGTCCTATTTATGACCTGTCCCTAAACAACAGACTTTATGCTTAATGAGTTATTATAGTTATCATGCTTGCTACTTAGGCTTTCATTTCTCTTCACGAAGATTGAATGGTTATGGGTCTAATAAATAACTGCTATAACCTACCTCCATCGCGCATTCCTTTCAAACTACCCGTAAGTTCTATTGGCTGCTGTATTTAACATTCAGCAGAAAAGAGCTTGGATCCCTCCAATCTACGGGTAGAGCTCGAAAATTCAAGCCCCTTGGGTGCTGCCATTGAGTTACATTAGAAGTGCCCATCCGAGAAGGCTCAAGGTCGTTGGCCACAGATAAAATGACGTCTAATCACGTTATATCTACCGTAGCTTTGATTGGACTGATCATGTCAACATCATACTTTCAAAATCTTAGCTAGCGGTCATCATCATGAATCAAGTCGACAATCTGCTGGCAAATCCTTTTCAATCCTTGTCATATGAAGAGAAGTTATAGTGAAAACGTATCGGCCATTGGACACAAACAACAAGTTAGAAATCGCAAATTCAACAATGATTGGTTTGGAAGGAATCGGTGGCTAACTGCAAGAATTGCAAAGTTTACCTATTTGCTTATGGTCTTTTTTAAATTATATGAGAAAAAAATATTCCATTTTATTTGGAACGGCAAGCCAGACAAAATTAAAAGAGCATATTTATATAATGAATATGAATTCGGAGGACAGAAATTATTAAATATTAAAGCATTAGACCTATCACTAAAAGCTTCAGTCATACAAAAGTTATACTTAAATCCGAACTGGTTCTCAAGCAAATTAGTAAGATTGTCTCACCCAATGTTCAAGAAAGGCATTTTTCCCTTTATTCAGATTACAACCTCTCACTTTCAGTTATTTGAAAAGGAAATAATCTCCCAAATGTCACTATTTCTAAAACAAGCCATAGAAAGTTGGTTGCAATTTCAATTTAATCCTCCAGAAACTACAGAACAAATAATGCAACAAATATTGTGGTTAAATTCAAATATACTAATTGACAAAAAACCTTTATTTTTTGACAGAATGTTTAAAAAAGGTATAATCTTCGTAAATGATATCATCGGTAGGACTGGTGGAGTTATGTCGCACATGCAGCTAACAAAAACATATGGAAATGTCTGCTCTACCCAAAATTACAACCAAATAATTGCAGACTTACCGCAAAAGTGGAAGAGGAAAGTGGAAGGGGGAGAAAGTAAGGAACTTGTCTGTCGGCCTTGCATTAAAGAACATAATTGGTTAAGGAAAACTGTGATAAATAAAAAAGTATATCAGTTTCACTTAAGGACCAAAGGATTGACAGCCGTCCCATATAGATTGCAAAATAGTTGGGAAGAGATCTTTGACGTACCGATCCCATGGCATAGTGTTTATGAACTGACACGCAAAACGACACCGGATTCAAAAATTAGAATCTTTCAATTTAAATTATTATATAAAATTCTTGCTACCAATAGAATGTTATTTATATGGGGGATACAATCTTCCCAGCTCTGCATATTTTGCTGTGAAGAGAGAATCATTAGATCATTTGTTTTGGTTCTGTCCATTTGTAGCTTGTTTTGGACACAGGTCCAGGAATGGCTAAAGGATTGCAATATTTACCTGGAACTAACCTTGCAGATTGCATTACTGGGTGATCTGAAAAGTCATAGTCAATCAATCAATAATATAATAATACTTTTAGCAAAAATGTTTATTTTTAATTCACAATCTGTAGAAGCAATGAGAATAGAAAGGTTCAGAACTTTTGTGAAACATCACAGTACAGTTGAAATATATATGGCAAATAGAAATCCAATATGGATGGTGTTAAGAGATAGATGGGAGGGGTTGAATAGAGTTGAAGGATGGGACTAATAACAACTAACAACAAACAATAACAAGATAACTAATAATGTAAGCATACTGTGTCCATAATAAGTATATAGGTTGTATGTTGGGAGCTTTTGGGAAAGAGCACAGTTAGAAAGATATGGCATATAGAAGCAAACCGGATGGACACCATGAAAATGATCGGAGAGGTTGAGAGTAGAGGAAGTTCAGGAGCAAAAAA
The DNA here is from genome assembly GCF_964263955.1 of Coregonus lavaretus. Classification (NCBI taxonomy): domain Eukaryota; kingdom Metazoa; phylum Chordata; class Actinopteri; order Salmoniformes; family Salmonidae; genus Coregonus; species Coregonus lavaretus. The sequence continues at coordinate 30,658 of NW_028161689.1, read as the reverse complement.
TAAATAAATATATATATATATATATATATATATATATATATATATATATATAGAATTATTGTAAAATTAACTCTGTCCATAAGGTGTAGATAGTAAGTATAGACCGGAAGTAGAGGCCTGGGCATTGTTGTTCACTCATTTACTCCAAGTAGGGAAAGGATGGTGGGGTTGAAAAGTAATAAAGGGGAGTATATATAAAAAAAAATAAAAAAACATGGGGGATTGGAAGTTACAATCTATCTGCAATATTAAGCTGATCCATTCCCCCCGAAAAAAATAAAAATAAAATAAGAATGAAAAAAAAAAAGAATTGCAAAGCAATCACTAGCCTGCTATTGTGGGTGTGTGGTCCAAGTCTGGGTTTAAGGGTATCTTTTCCAAGCTTAAAAGGATAAACATTCAGCATTGGCCATGCTGTCAATCCAGCATGACTTCTGCCGCGTTCAAAACAACTGGAAACTCAGAACTGGGAAATCTCAGACTTCAGTGAGTTCAAGACAACTTGGGAACTCTGAAGAAACGAGCTCCTACTGGGAAAATACGTTTTGAACTGTCATCCATCTCTGGAATTCCAAGTCGGGAACTCTGGCCTCTTTCTAGAGCTCCGACCTGAAGATCACTGACGTCATGATTCAACCTTGTTTTTTCCCAGAGTTCCCAGTTGTCTTGAAAGCACCATAAATCCAGAGAATGGCAGACTTTGATGACAAAGTTTGATTACATAATTTGCCCACAAGAAGGACCACCGCGCCACCTTCCTGTTCAAGTGAGCACAGCACAACGGTGAGTCCCAAAAATGTATTGTATGCTGCTGCATAAATGATGTAAATGCCAGAGAGATATGTATACTGTAGTTAAGAAAGTAATACTAAGTGTATGTTGTGTAGTAAGCTGTTAGTAGCCCATGTGCCTCACCCTAATACAGTGCATTCGGAAAGTATTCAGACCCCTTCACTTTTTCCACATTTTGTTACGTTACAGCCTTATTCTAAAATTGATTAAAATGTTTTTTCCCCCTCATCAATCTACACACAATACCCCATAATGACAAAGCAAAAACAGGTTTTTATAAATTTTTGCTAATTTATAAAAAATAAAAAACGGAACCATCGCATTTACATAAGTATTCATTTTACTCAGTACTTTGTTGAAGTACCTTTGGCAGCGATTACAGTCTTGAGTCTTCTGGGTATGACGCTACAAGCTTGGCACATCTGTATTTGGTGAGTTTCTCCCATTCTTCTTTGCAGATCCTCTCAAGCTCTGTCAGGTTGGATGGGGAGCGTCGCTGCACAGCTATTTTCAGGTCTCTAAAGAGATGTTCAATCGGGTTCAAGTCCGAACTCTGTTTGGGCCGCTCAAGGACATTCAGAGACTTCTCCCGAAGCCACTCCTGCGTTGTCTTGGCTGTGTGCTTAGGGTCGTTGTCCTGTTGGAAGGTGAACCTTCGCCCCAGTCTGAGGTCCTGAGCGCTCTGGAGCAGGTTTTCATCAAGGATCTCTCTGTACTTTGCTCGGTTCATCTTTCCCTCAATCCTGACTAGTCTCCCAGTCCCTGCCGCTGAAAAACATCCCCACAGCATGATGCTTCCACCACCATGCTTCACTGTAGGGATGGTGCCAGGTTTCCTCCAGATGAGACGCTTGGCATTCAGGCCAATGAGTTCAATCTTGGTTTCATCAGACCAGAGAATCTTCTTTCTCATGGTCTGAGAGTCCTTTAGGCACACACCTGTATTTGGGGAGTTTCTCCCATTCTCCCAGTCCTTTAGGCACCTTTTGTCAAACTCCAAGCGTCTGTCATGTGCCTTTTACTGAGGAGTGGCTTGCGTCTGGCCACTCTACCATAAAGGCCTTTTCCCCTCATAATTTATCCTACAGTTCTGACTTGGTGTACAGGGAGAATACTGTAAGAACGGCCCATGTTCTGAATTTTGTCGCTTATATAATAGTTATATTTGCCCGTCCTAGCTCGCTCATTATCCGCTCATCGTCCCCTTATGCCATAGTTTGGACATCTCAATTGTCAGTAGAAACCACATTTGTTTAACCAAGTCAGCCAAATCAGCTATGTTTTTTTAAAAGGCAGTAAATGAGGCTGAATGAACTGTTTTGGTGCCAGACAAGGCTCCGCTGATAGCCAGGTGTAGCGGTGGTAAGGATTCACTCCATGGTGCTGAAAAGAAAGCTCTGCTGTTGGGACAGCTTTATGTAGGCCCTAACAGTTTGTGGGCACCGTTTGTCACCGTTATAGTGCAATTAATGTATTGTTTTGTGTTGTGTTGTGTTGTGTTGTGTAGTGCCTTTGCTGGCATGCATCTTAAACATTTTTTTTCTTCGAGTTTGCCCAACTGAGATTTACATGCTATACAGTGGGGGAAAAAAGTATTTAGTCAGCCACCAATTGTGCAAGTTCTCCCACTTAAAAAGATCAGAGAGGCCTGTAATTTTCTTCATAGGTACACGTCAACTATGACAGACAAATTGAGAAAAAATTCCAGAAAATCACATTGTAGGATTTTTAATGAATTTATTTGCAAATTATGCTGGAAAATAAGTATTTGGTCACCTACAAACAAGCAAGATTTCTGGCTCTCACAGACCTGTAACTTCTTCTTTAAGAGGCTCCTCTGTCCTCCACTCGTTACCTGTATTAGTGGCACCTGTTTGAACTTGTTATCAGTATAAAAGACACCTGTCCACAACCTCAAACAGTCACACTCCAAACTCCACTTTGGCCAAGACCAAAGAGCTGTCAAAGGACACCAGAAACAAAATTGTAGACCTGCACCAGGCTGGGAAGACTGAATCTGCAATAGGTAAGCAGCTTGGTTTGAAGAAATCAACTGTGGGAGCAATTATTTTACATTTAGCAGACGCTCTTATCCAGAGCAACTTACAGTTAGTGAATACATATTTATTTTTGTATACTGGCCCCCCGTGGGAATCAAACCCACAACCCTGGCGTTGCAAACGCCATGCTCTACCAACTGAGCTACATCCCTGCCGGCCATTCCCTCCCCTACCCTGGACCAATTGTGTGCCGCCCATGAGTCTCCCGGTCGCGGCCGGCTGCGACAGAGCCTGGATTTGAACCAGGATCTCTAGTGGCACAGTTAGCACTGCGATGCAGTGCCTTAGACCACTGCGCCACTCAGGAGTTGGTTATTAGGAAATGGAAGACATACAAGACCACTGATAATCTCCCTCGATCTGGGGCTCCACGCAAGATCTCAACCCGTGGGGTCAAAATGATCACAAGAACGGTGAGCAAAAATCCCAGAACCACACAGGGGGACCTAGTGAATGACCTGCAGAGAGCTGGGACCAAAGTAACAAAGCCTACCATCAGTAACACACTACGCCGCCAGGGACTCAAATCCTGCAGTGCCAGACGTGTCCCCCTGCTTAAGCCAGTACATGTCCAGGCCCGTCTGAAGTTTGCTAGAGTGCATTTGGATGATCCAGAAGAGGATTGGGAGAATGGTCAGATGAATGGTCAGATGAAACCAAAATAGAACTTTTTGGTAAAAACTCAACTCGTCGTGTTTGGAGGACAAAGAATGCTGAGTTGCATCCAAAGAACACCATACCTACTGTGAAGCATGGGGGTGGAAACATCATGCTTTGGGGCTGTTTTTCTGCAAAGGGACCAGGACGACTGATCCGTGTAAAGGAAAGAATGAATGGGGCCATGTATTGTGAGATTTTGAGTGAAAACCTCCTTCCATCAGCAAGGGCATTGAAGATGAAACGTGGCTGGGTCTTTCAGCATGACAATGATCCCAAACACACCGCCCGGGCAACAAAGGAGTGGCTTCGTAAGAAGCATTTCAAGGTCCTGGAGTGGCCTAGCCAGTCTCCAGATCTCAACCCCATAGAAAATCTTTGGAGGGAGTTGAAAGTCCGTGTTGCCCAGCGACAGCCCCAAAACATCACTGCTCTAGAGGAGATCTGCATGGAGGAATGGGCCAAAATACCAGCAACAGTGTGTGAAAACCTTGTGAAGACTTACAGAAAATGTTTGACCTGTGTCATTGCCAACAAGGGGTATATAACAAACATTTACATTTTAGTCATTTAGCAGACGCTCTTATCCAGAGCGACTTACAGTTAGTGAATACATATTTTTTTATACTGGCCCCCCGTGGGAATCGAACCCACAACCCTGGCGTTGCAAACGCCATGCTCTATCAACTGAGCTACATCCCTGCCGGCCATTCCCTCCCCTACCCTGGACAACGCTGGGCCAATTGTGCGCCACCCATGAGTCTCCCGGTCGCGGCCGGCTGCGACAGAGCCTGGATTCGAACCAGGATCTCTAGTGGCACAGTTAGCACTGCGATGCAGTGCCTTAGACCACTGCGCCAGTTGAGAAACTTTTGTTATTGACCAAATACTTATTTTCCACCATAATTTGCAAATAAATTCATTAAAAATCCTACAATGTGATTTTCTGGAGAAAAGAAATCTCATTTTGTCTGTCATAGTTGACCTGTACCTATGATGAAAATTACAGGCCTCTCATCTTTTTAAGTGGGAGAACTTGCACAATTGGTGGCTGACTAAATACTTTTTTCCCCCACTGTATATCAATCTAGAACAGGATGATCTATTTTGGATTGATGGAGAGTGGTCGCGCCTGCACTGATTTAAAGCAACGATATTCGAGTGATAGGCTGTTTTAAAACTCAGCTGCAATAAAAAAAATAAAACATCTTTACAATTAGTATGGATTTATCATACAGAGGCCGTAGAGAAGCCAGATTTAGACATCACATATAATAGAACAGTTCCATTCCACTCCGTGCTGTTCATATAAATAATTTATTATAATTTACCGGTTTCTCGCAGTTATTTATCCCGGCAAAGGGAGTGGTTTGTGGCGGTAAATCTCGGTAACCGGGTTCCCGCCATTCAATCCTAATCTGTTCTCGCTCTCCCCTCTCTTTCCCCCCTCCCCTCTCTCTCTCTCCCCCTCTCTCTCTTGAATGATGCAATTCATGTTCCACTTTTAAATAATAAAACCTCAGTAACAGTTAAACATTTAATTTGGGAGGTATTTTTGTCTGTTACATTTGTCAAGTCTTGAAATCAGACAAACAAATGCACGCGGCATATAAGATTAGGCAAGCCTCCATTCTTTTGGATGAAAATTCCTCTAAACATATCGCAGTGCTTGTCGGGATTAGCACTTCAGTTGAAGTGGCTATTTGAGGGTCCAATTAGGCCCTAAACCTCACTCCCTTAGTTTTGGGACAACTTGTGCAAATAGGGAGGCGCGCGTGAACGCACAAATGGATGGCAGGTGTCATTTGGGGTTTAGCAGCTTCCTCCAATCAAAACTCCTGGTGTGTTGTTAGTGCAGGGCTGGATAAAAAGCCTGCACACCCTTGAACTCTACAGCAGCACTAAGGTTGCCCAACTCAGAATGAAATATAGAACATAAACGAATGAAAGAATTTAAGACTATCTGACAAACAAAATGTGTCTTTATTGGATGGTCGATAACTGTTTTATAAAGTTCTGTAAAAAAGATCAACAATGCAGTATCATCAATGTCAACAATAATTCATTCACTCAAACAAAATACATGTTTTTGTTTTGCTTTTTAATATTCAAACAATCTAAATAAGTGCAGGCAGAAAGGGTACGCAGTAACAAAATGGTTGCAAGGCATTATAAGGTGTCTGTCTGTCTGTCTGTGTCTGTCTGTGTCTGTCTGTCTGTGTCTGTCTGTCTGTCTGTCTGTGTCTGTCTGTCTGTCTGTCTGTCTGTCTGTGTGTGTGTGTGTGTGTGTGTGTGTGTGTGTGTGTAGGACAGTGTGAGATGGCTGAAAGCTGACTGTGGTGCAGTAGCCTTGGTTTGGCAGTGGTCTGGAGTGGGACACACAAACACACACACACACACACACACACACACACACACACACACACACACACACACACACACACACACACACACACACACACACACACACAGTCACCCATCTACACCTGTCTCCCTAAATACAGGAAGAGAAAGGACTGTGGATAGAGGGACCACAGAGAAAGCTACAGTGACACTACATGTTACCATTGGCATATCTTTGATATTGTTTAGCCCAGTGTAGAGACAGATGCTGCCTTAACTCAGTTAGGCCATCTCTGCTTCACTGGGGTGCAGTACTCAGGAACAGAGATCCACATAGACACCGATCCCAGGAACAGTTGTACGTGTGTGTGTGTGTGTGTGTGTGTGTGCGTGTCTCCGTGGTGTGTGTCTGGGCACACGTCCACGTGTCTAGCCAACGGGTCGTACGGCGAGACGGTTACGAGTCACTGGGGCTTGGCCGGGCGTGGGAAGAAAGGTTCTGTCTCAGAGGGTGTGGCTAAGGGGTCAGCCCCCGTCATTCTGAACTCTGACCCTTGACCTCTCTGGATCACCACCAGCACACCAATCAGAATCCAGAAAAAGAAGTTCACCCACACCGCCGTCTGGAGAGAGAGAGAAGAAGACGGGATGATGAAGAAGACGGGGTGATGAAGAAGACATGGTGGGGTGATGATGTCAGATAAGTGTGTTAATACTGACCCCAGCCCTGTATAGTCCAGTGTAGAACTGTGTTCCAGTGTAAGGACTGATCCAGGTCCTAGACTGGGCCTCTTCACAGCTAGATGGAGGGAGGAAATCAGGAATTCATTCATTTGCAATAGGAATGTTTACACACTTTACAAACATCTAAGTTTACACAAAACTACTGCCCACAATACTACTGCCCACACAATACTACTGCCCACAATACTACTGCCCACACAATACTACTGCCCACAATACTACTGCCCACAATACTACTGCCCACAATACTACTGCCCACACAATACTACTACCCACAATACTACTGCCCACAATACTACTGCCCACAATACTACTGCCCACACAATACTACTACACACAATACTACTGCCCACACAATACTACTGCCCACACAATACTACTACCCACAATACTACTTCCCACACAATACTACTACCCACAATACTACTGTCCACACAATACTACTGCCCACACAATACTACTACCCACAATACTACTGCCCACACAATACTACTACCCACAATACTACTGCCCACACAATACTACTGCCCACACAATACTACTACCCACAATACTACTGCCCCCACAATACTACTACCCACAATACTACTGCCCACAATACTACTGCCCACACAATACTACTACCCACAATACTAATGCCCACACAATACTACTGCCCACACAATACTACTACCCACAATACTACTGCCCACACAATACTACTACCCACAATACTAATGTCCACACAATACTACTGCCCACACAATACTACTACCCACAATACTACTGCCCACACAATACTACTACCCACAATACTACTGTCCACACAATACTACTGCCCACACAATACTACTACCCACAATACTACTGCCCACACAATATTATTACCCACAATACTACTGCCCACACAATACTACTGCCCACACAATACTACTGCCCACACAATACTACTACCCACAATACTACTGTCCACACAATACTACTGCCCAGACAATACTACTACCCACAATACTACTACCCACACAATACTACTGTCCACACAATACTACTGCCCACAATACTACTGCCCACACAATACTACTGCCCACACTACTACTGTCCACACAATACTACGGCCCAGACAATACTACTGCCCACACACTACTACTGCCCACACACTACTACTGCCCACACAATACTACTGCCCAGACAATACTACTGTCCACAATACTACTGCCCACACAATACTACTGCCCTCACAATACTACTGCCCACACAATACTACTACCCACACAATACTACTGCCCAGACAATACTACTGTCCACACAATACTACTGCCCACAATACTACTGCCCACACACTACTACTGCCCTCACAATACTACTGCCCACACAATACTACTGCCCACACAATACTACTGCCCACGCAATACTACTGCCCACAATACTACTGCCCACACAATACTACTGCCCACACAATACTACTGCCAACACAATACTACTGCCAACACAATACTACTACCCACACAATACTACTGCCCACACAATACTACTGTCCAGACAGTTCTGAAAACATGACGCATCAAAATAAGAAGGGGAGTCTACTTGTATTGGTAGTAGCAGTACTCAAACCATTTAGAGTCGTATTGGTAGTAGCAGTACTCAAACCATTTAGAGTCGTATTGGTAGTAGCAGTACTCAAACCATTTAGAGTCGTATTGGTAGTTGCAGTACTCAGACCATTTAGAGTCGTATTGGTAGTAGCAGTACTCAAACCATTTAGTCGTATTGGTAGTAGCAGTACTCAAACCATTTAGAGTGGTATTGGTAGTAGCAGTACTCAAACAATTTAGAGTCGTATTGGTAGTAGCAGTACTCAAACCATTTAGAGTCGTATTGGTAGTAGCTGTACTCAAACCATTTAGTCGTATTGGTAGTAGCAGTACTCAAACCATTTAGTCGTATTGGTAGTAGCAGTACTCAAACCATTTAGAGTCGTATTGGTAGTAGCAGTACTCAAACCATTTAGAGTCGTATTGGTAGTAGCAGTATTCAAACCATTTAGAGTCATATTGGTAGTAGCAGTACTCAAACCATTTAGAGTCGTATTGGTAGTAGCAGTACTCAGACCATTTAGAGTCGTATTGGTAGTAGCAGTATTCAAACCATTTAGAGTCATATTGGTAGTAGCAGTACTCAAACCATTTAGAGTCGTATTGGTAGTAGCAGTACTCAAACCATTTAGAGTGGTATTGGTAGTAGCAGTACTCAAACCATTTAGAGTCGTATTGGTAGTATTAGTACTCAAACCATTTAGAGTCATATTGGTAGTAGCTGTACTCAAACCATTTAGAGTCATATTGGTAGTAGCAGTACTCAAACCATTTAGAGTCGTATTGGTAGTAGCTGTACTCAAACAATTTAGAGTGGTATTGGTAGTAGCAGTACTCAAACCATTTAGAGTCGTATTGGTAGTAGCAGTACTCAAACCATTTAGAGTCATATTGGTAGTAGCTGTACTCAAACCATTTAGAGTCATATTGGTAGTAGCAGTACTCAAACCATTTAGAGTCTTATTGGTAGTAGCAGTACTCAAACCATTTAGAGTCATATTGGTAGTAGCAGTACTCAAACCATTTAGAGTCATATTGGTAGTAGCTGTACTCAAACCATTTAGAGTCTTATTGGCAGTAGCAGTACTCAAACCATTTAGAGTCATATTGGTAGTAGCTGTACTCAAACCATTTAGAGTCGTATTGGTAGTAGCAGTACTCAGACCATTTAGAGTCGTATTGGTAGTAGCTGTACTCAAACCATTTAGAGTCATATTGGTAGTAGCAGTACTCAAACCATTTAGAGTCGTATTGGTAGTAGCAGTACTCAAACCATTTAGAGTCATATTGGTAGTAGCTGTACTCAAACCATTTAGAGTGGTATTGGTAGTAGCAGTACTCAAACCATTTAGAGTCGTATTGGTAGTAGCAGTACTCAAACCATTTAGAGTCGTATTGGTAGTAGCTGTACTCAAACCATTTAGAGTGGTATTGGTAGTAGCAGTACTCAAACCATTTAGAGTCATATTGGTAGTAGCTGTACTCAAACCATTTAGAGTCGTATTGGTAGTAGCAGTACTCAAACCATTTAGAGTCTTATTGGCAGTAGCAGTGCTCAAACCATTTAGAGTCATATTGGTAGTAGCTGTACTCAAACCATTTAGAGTCGTATTGGTAGTAGCAGTACTCAAACCATTTAGAGTCGTATTGGTAGTAGCAGTACTCAAACCATTTAGAGTCGTATTGGTAGTAGCTGTACTCAAACCATTTAGAGTCTTATTGGCAGTTACAGTACTCAAACCATTTAGAGTCATATTGGTAGTAGCTGTACTCAAACCATTTAGAGTCGTATTGGTAGTAGCAGTACTCAAACCATTTAGAGTCGTATTGGTAGTAGCAGTACTCAAACCATTTAGAGTCATATTGGTAGTAGCTGTACTCAAACCATTTAGAGTGGTATTGGTAGTAGCAGTACTCAAACCATTTAGAGTCGTATTGGTAGTAGCAGTACTCAAACCATTTAGAGTCGTATTGGTAGTAGCTGTACTCAAACCATTTAGAGTCTTATTGGCAGTAACAGTACTCAAACCATTTAGAGTCATATTGGTAGTAGCTGTACTCAAACCATTTAGAGTCGTATTGGTAGTAGCAGTACTCAAACCATTTAGAGTCGTATTGGTAGTAGCAGTACTCAAACCATTTAGAGTCATATTGGTAGTAGCTGTACTCAAACCATTTAGAGTCATATTGGTAGTAGCAGTACTCAAACCATTTAGAGTCTTATTGGTAGTAGCAGTACTCAAACCATTTAGAGTCATATTGGTAGTAGCTGTACTCAAACCATTTAGAGTCTTATTGGCAGTAGCAGTACTTAAACCATTTAGAGTCATATTGGTAGTAGCTGTACTCAAACCATTTAGAGTCGTATTGGTAGTAGCAGTACTCAGACCATTTAGAGTCGTATTGGTAGTAGCTGTACTCAAACCATTTAGAGTCATATTGGTAGTAGCAGTACTCAAACCATTTAGAGTCGTATTGGTAGTAGCAGTACTCAAACCATTTAGAGTCGTATTGGTAGTAGCTGTACTCAAACCATTTAGAGTGGTATTGGTAGTAGCAGTACTCAAACCATTTAGAGTCGTATTGGTAGTAGCAGTACTCAAACCATTTAGAGTCGTATTGGTAGTAGCTGTACTCAAACCATTTAGAGTGGTATTGGTAGTAGCAGTACTCAAACCATTTAGAGTCATATTGGTAGTAGCTGTACTCAAACCATTTAGAGTCGTATTGGTAGTAGCAGTACTCAGACCATTTAGAGTCGTATTGGTAGTAGCAGTATTCAAACCATTTAGAGTCATATTGGTAGTAGCAGTACTCAAACCATTTAGAGTCGTATTGGTAGTAGCAGTACTCAAACCATTTAGAGTGGTATTGGTAGTAGCAGTACTCAAACCATTTAGAGTCGTATTGGTAGTAGCAGTACTCAAACCATTTAGAGTCATATTGGTAGTAGCTGTACTCAAACCATTTAGAGTCATATTGGTAGTAGCAGTACTCAAACCATTTAGAGTCGTATTGGTAGTAGCTGTACTCAAACAATTTAGAGTGGTATTGGTAGTAGCAGTACTCAAACCATTTAGAGTGGTATTGGTAGTAGCAGTACTCAAACCATTTAGAGTCGTATTGGTAGTAGCAGTACTCAAACCATTTAGAGTCGTATTGGTAGTAGCTGTACTCAAACCATTTAGAGTGGTATTGGTAGTAGCAGTACTCAAACCATTTAGAGTCATATTGGTAGTAGCTGTACTCAAACCATTTAGAGTCGTATTGGTAGTAGCAGTACTCAAACCATTTAGAGTCTTATTGGCAGTAGCAGTGCTCAAACCATTTAGAGTCATATTGGTAGTAGCTGTACTCAAACCATTTAGAGTCGTATTGGTAGTAGCAGTACTCAAACCATTTAGAGTCGTATTGGTAGTAGCAGTACTCAAACCATTTAGAGTCGTATTGGTAGTAGCTGTACTCAAACCATTTAGAGTCTTATTGGCAGTTACAGTACTCAAACCATTTAGAGTCATATTGGTAGTAGCTGTACTCAAACCATTTAGAGTCGTATTGGTAGTAGCAGTACTCAAACCATTTAGAGTCGTATTGGTAGTAGCAGTACTCAAACCATTTAGAGTCATATTGGTAGTAGCTGTACTCAAACCATTTAGAGTGGTATTGGTAGTAGCAGTACTCAAACCATTTAGAGTCGTATTGGTAGTAGCAGTACTCAAACCATTTAGAGTCGTATTGGTAGTAGCTGTACTCAAACCATTTAGAGTCTTATTGGCAGTAACAGTACTCAAACCATTTAGAGTCATATTGGTAGTAGCTGTACTCAAACCATTTAGAGTCGTATTGGTAGTAGCAGTACTCAAACCATTTAGAGTCGTATTGGTAGTAGCAGTACTCAAACCATTTAGAGTCATATTGGTAGTAGCTGTACTCAAACCATTTAGAGTCATATTGGTAGTAGCAGTACTCAAACCATTTAGAGTCTTATTGGTAGTAGCAGTACTCAAACCATTTAGAGTCATATTGGTAGTAGCTGTACTCAAACCATTTAGAGTCTTATTGGCAGTAGCAGTACTTAAACCATTTAGAGTCATATTGGTAGTAGCTGTACTCAAACCATTTAGAGTCGTATTGGTAGTAGCAGTACTCAGACCATTTAGAGTCGTATTGGTAGTAGCTGTACTCAAACCATTTAGAGTCATATTGGTAGTAGCAGTACTCAAACCATTTAGAGTCGTATTGGTAGTAGCAGTACTCAAACCATTTAGAGTCGTATTGGTAGTAGCTGTACTCAAACCATTTAGAGTGGTATTGGTAGTAGCAGTACTCAAACCATTTAGAGTCGTATTGGTAGTAGCAGTACTCAAACCATTTAGAGTCGTATTGGTAGTAGCTGTACTCAAACCATTTAGAGTGGTATTGGTAGTAGCAGTACTCAAACCATTTAGAGTCATATTGGTAGTAGCTGTACTCAAACCATTTAGAGTCGTATTGGTAGTAGCAGTACTCAGACCATTTAGAGTCGTATTGGTAGTAGCAGTATTCAAACCATTTAGAGTCATATTGGTAGTAGCAGTACTCAAACCATTTAGAGTCGTATTGGTAGTAGCAGTACTCAAACCATTTAGAGTGGTATTGGTAGTAGCAGTACTCAAACCATTTAGAGTCGTATTGGTAGTAGCAGTACTCAAACCATTTAGAGTCATATTGGTAGTAGCTGTACTCAAACCATTTAGAGTCATATTGGTAGTAGCAGTACTCAAACCATTTAGAGTCGTATTGGTAGTAGCTGTACTCAAACAATTTAGAGTGGTATTGGTAGTAGCAGTACTCAAACCATTTAGAGTCGTATTGGTAGTAGCTGTACTCAAACCATTTAGAGTCATATTGGCAGTAGCAGTACTCAAACCATTTAGAGTCGTATTGGTAGTAGCAGTACTCAAACCATTTAGAGTCATATTGGTAGTAGCAGTACTCAAACCATTTAGAGTCGTATTGGTAGTAGCAGTACTCAAACCATTTAGAGTGGTATTGGTAGTAGCTGTACTCAAACCATTTAGAGTCTTATTGGCAGTAGCAGTACTCAAACCATTTAGAGTCATATTGGTAGTAGCAGTACTCAAACCATTTAGAGATTTTATATGAACAAAAGCTACTGATAATGCAAGTTTAGCTGCAGTCCCTTGGCGTTTTTCCTATTTTGTTGCATCACAACCTGTAATTTAAACTGATTTCTATTTGGATTTCATGTAATGGACATACACAAAATAGTCCAAATTGGTGAAGTGAAATGAAAAAAATTACTTGTTTCAAAGAATTCAAAAAAATAAATAACGGAAAAGTGGTGCGTGCATATGTATTCACCCTCTTTGCTATGAAGTCCCTAAATAAGATCTGGTGCAACCAATTACCTTCAGAAGTCACATAATTAGTTAAATAAAGTCCACCTGTGTGCAATCTAAGTGTCACATGATCTCAGTATATATATATACCACCAAGCAAGTGGCACCATGAAGAACAAGGAGCTCTCCAAACAGGTCAGGGACAAAGTTGTGAAGAAGTACAGATCAGGGTTGGGTTATAAAAAAATATCTGAAACTTTGAACATCCTACAGAGCACCATTAAATCCATTATTAAAAAATTGAAAGAATATGGCACCACAACAAACCTGCCAAGAGAGGGCCTCCCACCAAAACTCACGGACCAGGCAAGGAGGGCATTAATCAGAGTCAACAAAGAGACCAAAGATAACCCTGAAGGAGCTGCAAAGCTCCACAGCGGAGATTGGAGTATCTGTCCATAGGACCACTTTAAGCCGTACACTTCACAGAGCTGGGCTTTACGAGTGGCCAGAAAAAAATAAGCTAATACGTTTGGTGTTCTCCAAAAGGCATGTGGGAGACTCCCCAAACATATGGAAGAAGGTACTCTGGTCAGATGAGACTAAAATTGAGCTTTTTGGCTATCAAGGAAAACGCTATGTCTGGCGCAAACCCAACACCTCTCATCACCCCAAGAACACCATCCCCACAGTGAAGCATGGTGGTGGCAGCATCTGTGGGGATATAGGCGGCAGGTAGCTTAGTGGTTAAGAGCTTTGTGCCAGTAACCGAAAGGTTGCTGGTTCTAATCCCCGAGCCGACTAGGTGAAAAATCTGTCGATGTGCCCTTGAGCAAGGCACTTAACCCTAATTGCTCCTGTAAGTCGCTCTGGATAAGAGCGTCTGCTAAATGACTAAAATGTAAAATGTAATGTTTTTCATCGGCAGGGACTGGGAAACTGGTCAGGATTGAAGGAATGATGGATGGCGCTAAATACAGGGAAATTCTTGAGGGAAATCTGTTTCAGTCTTCCAGAGATTTGAGACTGGGATGGAGGTTCACCTACCAGCAGGAAAATGACCCTAAGCATACTGCTAAGGCAACACTTGAGTGGTTTAAGGGGAAACATTTAAATGTCTTGGAATCCAATTGAGAATCTGTGGAATGACTTAAAGATTGCTGTACACCTCGGAACCCATCCAACTTGAAGGAGCTGGAGCAGTTTTGCCTTGAAGAATGGGCAAAAATAGTTATGCACGCTCAAGTTTTCCGTTTTTTTTGGTCTAATTTCTTGTTTGTATCACAAGAACAAATATTTTGCATCTTCAAAGTGGTAGGCATGTTGTGTAAATCAAATGATACAAACCCCCCCCAAAAAAATCAATTTTAATTCCAGGTTGTAAGGCAACAAAATAGGAAAAATGCCAAGGCGGGGTGAATACTTTCGCAAGCCACTGTAGATGTCAATCGTACCTGGTGATGTTGGGGACAGTGTGTAGGACAGAGTCACACAGAGAGTCTCTTCCTATCTTCAACACACACCCCGTCACCAGCAGGAAGAAGAGGAACACTCCACACACCACCAGGGTCACGTTCAGCCACAGACGCTCTCTGGAAATACACACACACACACACACCATACAGAAACACACACACACGGATGGACGGACAGACACACAAACGGGTCATAAAGGTTAGACAAGACATTGCGGAATGTTGCACAGAATAAAGGTTTAAAAATGGCAACAATCGACGAACACGTTTTCCATAAGTACATGGAGTAGCCAGCCAAATCGGGGGGAAAAATCCACAGAATGGAGGAAAAAAATTTGCAGACGGAGCTCAATTTTCGTGGCCTCTAGTACATTCTAATGCCTATATTCCATCTGATTCCAAAATCCCACAGGTACCGAGAGGCGGGACAGACAGCAGACTGTTTCCCTGTCATCGCTGGCTTTGTGACTGACAGGCGCTTAGCCTATCAACAGATCACTAGAAGATGCATATCGTTCATTCTAGCGGGAGAGGGCTATACAGACCTTTTTTTTACTAGCGAATTGAAAACGTTTAAATGAAAAGAAGCCTAGTTAATGAAATGGAATGCTAGCAGATACCATAGACTTCCAGTCATTGCGCTAACGGCTAGTTAGCGTCAGCTCGCAAAACTACCTCTAACTTCCTTCATACTGGACATGGAGACATCAAAATGGTATTCACGAGTTCACCTGACTCTGGGGAAGGAAGCGAAATCCCTAACGAAAAACGTCCCCCCCCCCCCCCCACAATATTAAAATCACAGTGCAGCTGGCTCTTTCTCTTCCCTAATGACGTGTGTGTTCCGTCTTCGGTCCGTTGCGTGTAGAATACCCTAGCTTAGTCACTGCGAAATACAGCATTCCATTGCGAGATACAGCTTTTGATTGGTCTGGTGCACGGTTCTGACTGTCTGTCTGGTGGCTGACCTGCCTATACTGATAGATAGGCCTAGTGCACGGTTCTGTCTGTCTGGTGGCTGACCTGCCTATACTGATAGATAGGCCTAGTGCAGGGTTCTGACTGTCTGGTGGCTGACCTGCCTATACTGATAGATAGGCCTAGTGCAGGGTTCTGTCTGTCTGGTGGCTGACCTGCCTATACTGATAGATAGGCCTAGTGCAGGGTTCTGACTGTCTGGTGGCTGACCTGCCTATACTGATAGATAGGCCTAGTGCAGGGTTCTGTCTGTCTGGTGGCTGACCTGCCTATACTGATAGATAGGCCTGGTGTACGGTTCTGTCTGTCTGGTGGCTGACCTGCCTATACTGATAGATAGGCCTAGTGCAGGGTTCTGTCTGTCTGGTGGCTGACCTGCCTATACTGATAGATAGGCCTAGTGCAGGGTTCTGTCTGTCTGGTGGCTGACCTGCCTATACTGATAGATAGGCCTAGTGCAGGGTTCTGTCTGTCTGGTGGCTGACCTGCCTATACTGATAGATAGGCCTAGTGCACGGTTCTGACTGTCTGTCTGGTGGCTGACCTGCCTATACTGATAGATAGACCTAGTGCACGGTTCTGTCTGTCTGGTGGCCGACCTGCCTGTACTGTGCCCCTCCCCTCTCTCTCCGTCCCTCGCTATGAAAGATGCCAGTGTTTGTGTTCTCGGAAGTACAGCAGCAAATCCATCTCCTCCGTTACAGATGATTTGATTGACAGTTCAGGTTGCCTAGTGATGGACGTTAGTTCAGTTCAGTAACGCTTCCAAACTATCTCCAGACAAGGTTCCGTGTCTGTAGCTGCAGACAAACATGCCGTGGCCGAGGAGCTTTCGAGGGTATCTGACCGAGGTAGATATAACTTCATCAACCCAGCCCTAGCGGTCATATGTAATAGGACCATTATTCTGCATTGTGAATTGACGTGGAATGTAGATATTTTTTTTTTTAAGCGTTTTAACGGAAAAACGATAATGGAAAAATGGCAGTTTAAACATGAAGCAAAATTGCCCATTTGTCACATCCCTAACCTCCACACTCACCTGTTAACCACTCCGTCCAGGCAGCATGTATATATCCAGTACAGTGACATAGAGAAACAGAACACTGCTACACACACTGAGATAGCAGAGACAAAGTAACAGAGAGAGGGAGCGCTGGAGGTCTGGACCAATATGGAGTCTGATGACGAGTTGTGATTTACTGTCCCATACAGCATACAGAGACCACTGAAACTACCCTGGACAGAGAGAGAGGGGGGAGAGAAGGGGGAGAGAGACAGAGATCATCAGTCATCATTAGTTTACATTTACTGAAAATCCACAAAATTGACTACATGACATGTCATAGTGCTTCAGAGAACTCTCTGTCTCCATCTCTCTCTCTCTCTCTCTCTCTCTTTCTCTCAGGGACATCATTTCAGCCAAACCACAGTATGACAAAGCTTATTTAATGAAGCTGTGAGGAGAACAGCAAAAACAAGCAACATTGACTCCAACCATTAATGTTTATTGAAAAAGTATGGATTTCAGCAAACAAAGGCTTGCAACTACAGAGGACAAACATAGGTACAAGGTGGGCGTTTTCATCATTAAAACATTTGTAAGTATTGGACGAACAGTAGCGATGCGTGGCTAAAATCAATGGGAAAGCCAGGGCACATGTATTTTTTTTTTTTACAACCTATGTTGTGATAATTGTGTTGTTTTCTCTCTAACCCATTAGAAATGCATTTATAGCACAGTGATACAAGGATGATAAACCTTATAGACTACATCGTTTTCACAGACAGTTTCAAAAGACAAGTGTCACACAGGGGCTGAATAAATTCAACCACATACGTTTGTTTCATCACCGGAGAGCAACATCTGTCCTGTTTTAAGTCCACAGTTACAGATACCTGCACAGCCAAATGGTCAAATGCAAGTTCAAGTTAGTTGGCAAAGTTAATTTCACCACTGTGGTTTGCTCAAATTGTAATAACGAAGCATCAAAATTAAAATAGGCTAATGGGAAATACAACCGCAATGCACTTCAACTTTGACCTGTTGTAGGCTATAGGGAGAAGCCACCGGAAATACTGATGTTAACCTGCGGTAAGACGTGCATTAAAACAGCACACTCTTAACTATCGATTCAAGACACCAGAGAGTTACCGGAGAAGTTACCGGAGAAGTTCCCGGAGACTCTCTGTGTCGGATTCAACATCTCAACGAGCACATTCACAATGATCACAATAATATATATGCAACTTAGAATAAACATGTGGAGAATATACGGCGCAATCGGAAAGTATTCAGACCCCTTGACTTTTTCCACATTTTGTTACGTTACAGCCTTATTCTAAAATTGATTAAATTGTTTGTTTTTTCTCATCAATCTACACACAATACCCCATAATGACAAAGCAAAAAACGTATTTTCGAATTTTTTGCTGAAATATAAAAAAAAATTAACTGAAATATCACATTTACATAAGTATTTAGACCCTTTACTCAGTACTTTGTTGATGCACCTTTGGCAGCGATTACAGCCTCGAGTCTTCTTGGGTATGACGCTACAAGCTTGGCACACCTGTATTTGGTGAGTTTCTCCCATTCTTCTCTGCAGATCCTCTCAAGTTCTGTCAGGTTGGATGGGGAGCGTCGCTGCACAGCTATTTTCAGGTCTCTCCAGAGATGTTCGATTGGGTTCAAGTCCGGGCTCTGGCTGGGCCACACAGGGACATTCAGAGACTTGTCCCGAAGCCACCCCTGCGTTGTCTTGGCTGTGTGCTTAGGGTCGTTGTCCCGTCATCAAACATGTGCTCTTGTCAAATAAAAGGCATGGCCAGCAAAACTGCTTCTTTAGCCTAGCACTCCCAGCTAACCAGTCGGTCCTGTTGTAATTCTCAGTGTTGAAAGATTTATCCCACCCGCGCTCCTCTTCCTTGCACAATATACATTTTTGGAGTAGGCCTTCCATTCTCCTTTGATTTTCAGCTGCTGCTCAAATGATACATTTTACAAAAATCGTTTTGATCTAGAAACTCTACATCCCCATCTCCATCCATAGCTAGCTACTGCAGGACAACGGCATAGAGAAGCTAACAATGACGTTTTGCTTTGGTGTGTGATTTGATTGGTGTAAATCCAAACTGGCCTCCTTGACATTTTTGTTTGGCTGTTCCAGGACCATTCACAGTTGAGCTCACTCAGCTTTGCTCAAAGCTTATTGGCTATTATTGTTATTTTTTTATTATCAAGAGAGGCCAAATTCTAGCTGGCTTCCCTTGCTATTGAATTCAATGCTACGGGCGGCAACATGCCAACACGTCATACTCTCTTTTTTTTTGGCCAGACAGCATCAGATACATGGGCTACACATACTGAGACAGAGGGGGCGCTGTTTCCCTCACTCGGATGATTTCTCCGTTGAGAAAGCCACTTCGGAATTGAAGGGAAATTATGAAACAGAGACATTTGCGAAAAATGTTGTTTTTGGGGAAGTCTGGCTTCCCTTGGAATCCATGACTTTTTTCCTTTAACTAGACAAGTCAGTTAAGAACAAATTCTTATTTACAATGACGGCCTACCCTGGATGATGCTGGGCCAATTGTGCGCCGCCCTGTCAGGGCTGGATTGTGGTACAGCCTGGAATCAAACCAGGGTCTGTGATGACACCTCTAGCATTGAGATGCAGTGCAGTAGACCACTGCGACACTTGGGAATACACTATTGGGAATACACACCACTGGGAGCTACATTCCACAAAGCCTGGTCTCGGCTCCACTCCGTTGGTGAAGTTAATCATAAACTTCCTTCACCATGGAGTGGAGTTTTGTCCACTATTTTCACATTAAGTCAATCAGCAGTTACCTACCCAAAGCCATCTACTACATTTTTTGTCATTTAACAGACGCTGTTATCCAGAGCGACTTACAGGAGCAATTAGGGTTAAGTGCCTTGCTCAAGGGCACATCGACAGATTTTTTCACCTAGTCGGCTCGGGGATTAGAACCAGCGACTTTTCGGTTACTGGCACAACGCTCTTAACCACTAAACTACCTTCGCCTCTTCAATGTGTTGAGAAAAATACCCGCTATTCCCTGCAGCTGTGTCGATGCTCTCCACAGAGAGGAAGAGGCGAAGCGAGAGGTTTCACTCTCACCAAACTTTCACCAAACTGTCCATTACAAGCCCAATGCGTTTCTATGGGCTTATTTTGGACCTAAGCTTGTCACCTGCCTTCCCGCCTTTTGGAACAATGACTCCTATTGTTAGGGCAGAGACATAAGCATCTCGTCATTATATATAGAACTCTGCCCTCCATAAAGCCAGACAGCCATACAAATGGCCTTCCCTCCCGCGCCCAGGCGTCCGCATGGTCCTAAGTCAAGTCAGCCCCTCTACAACCGCTAAACTACATGTGTCTTTTAATTGGGGGTTGGAGTGATTTTAGTAGCCTATTTTAAATTGTTGATGTTGAGTTAGCATACCCAATTGACACCCCCTTCTCTCTCTCTCACTCTCACTTCCACTCTCACTCTCTCCCCGTCATCTCGCTCATGACTCCAATAAAGTGTGCGGTTTATAATTGGACACGAGAAGACTGCGGCCAGGTCACAAGATAAATGTCGGTATCAGAGCTCTTGGGTTTTAGTTCCACATTCCTTTAGTTACACTCTCACAGTCACAGCCATGTCAACCATGACTGTCTCACGTCTTCAGCTACACTTCCCGGACTGATATTTTAGGAACAAGTGAAAGCAGTTTGTAAGAGAGGTTATGTGTCACCATAGAATGTAGGCAGTAGACTATTAACTAACTAGGCTAATAGCTTAAACTTGCACACAATGCAGAAATCGCTCCACCATTTCCTGGTTGCTAAAACTCTTAATAGTTTGCCTAAATTAAGTTTATGTGACAAAATAAGATAGTATCGTGTAGAGAATCATTGTACCATCTAAACCGCTGTGAAATATATTTTCCATAACCAAAAATATTGTTGTTTCAGCTGTTTGAAGCTGGTGTACAAAACCGAAAGTAAAAGACGCAAAAAACTAAACTTAAGAAATAGCACACATTGAACAGAACTACAGCCTCTTAGACTTGCTTTCAAGTAAAATTATAGATCTATAACTCACATTTTCTATGTGAATGTGGTCGCCCAAAAAGTTACATATTGCCCCCTTTAAGCCCTGCGTTGGTCGAACTAATATAGCGTTAAAAGGGAAAGTGGGTTTTCCCGGACACATGCTGGTACATCATTAGGATGGTGAAACTGGTACAGCATTCGGATAAAGCAGCGAGGCAGTCAGTCTTATGACCTGTATGCACAGTTTCATACACTTTCAGCACAGTTTCATACACTTTCAGAGTCCAGAGTCCTGCTTCTCCTTCCTCTCACCACCAACACCACCACACAGGCTACTGTTTGACAAAGATTATAGGCAGTTTTGAGGAAACGTTTTTCTGCTGCGATAATAACAGTTGTATTATACGCTTATTCAATCATAAGACATACAATGAGGCTAATATTTCCCCCCAGTCAAACTCATATTATCTGGTGATTCCAATAAAGAAATGTCAGCTTGGGAAGTAAATCAAAGCGAACTTGTGCAACTGCGACATAACAGTTGGTCCAAAGCAGACAGCCAGTCAAAACATGTCAACATTAGCCTACCACTGTCCACAAAGTTAACATAAGAAGGCAAAGTTTCTAACTTTCTTTACCTGCGTGATAGTGAGAGAAGCTGCCGTGACGATTCCACAAACGAAACAACTGGCGTACAACCCCATCTCGATGAGAAGTAGCCACGGTATCTTCGGTATTTCCATCATCGTCCCCTACTCTAGCCCTCTCTCTCTCTCCGGGATCTGACAGACCGCCTGACTGAGTCTCTCTCTCTCTCTCCGGGATCTGACAGACCGCCTCACTGAGCCTCTCTCTCTCTCTCCGGGATCTGACAGACCGCCTCACTGAGCCTCTCTCTCTCTCTCCGGGATCTGACAGACCGCCTGACTGAGCCTCTCTCTCTCTCTCTCTCTCTCCGGGATCTGACAGACCGCCTGACTGAGCCTCTCTCTCTCTCTCTCTCTCTCCGGGATCTGACAGACCGCCTCACTGAGCCTCTCTCTCTCTCTCTCTCTCTCCGGGATCTGACAGACCGCCTCACCGAGTCTCTCTCTCTCTCTCCGGTATCTGACAGACCGCCTGACTGAGCCTCTCTCTCTCTCTCCGGGATCTGACAGACCGCCTGACTGACAGCGGGGACGCGCTCCAACCGTTTATAACAGCGTTCCGGAACTCCCCCGGGAAGCGCGCATTCGATACAGTTGAAAACCGTTAAAATCGAGAAACGTCCGATACAAACTGAAACTATCTAGAACAACTCCTTGACCTGCCCTGTCCTGGTGTGAAGAACTGAAAGGTAATCTCATCAGATCATTTACATGGATATTGTGGCGTTTGCTCTATTTCTAGAGGGGGTAGAGAGAGAGGGAGGGGGGAGAGAGAAGAGAGATAGAGAGATAGAGAGGGAGATTATCAGGTATACATTTTTCAGCCAATAAAGGCCCAATAGTTTACCTAAGAAAAGTAGTTGTGCACACTATCAAAGTAGAAACGAAGCTAACACATTTGGTTCCTTAAAAGTTGTGGGAATGTATGTTTTTGGTTTCACATTGGTTGTGGGAACGAAGGCCAATGTTTCTTGACCAGTATAAGGGAACGTTTTTTAAAAATGTTTTGAGAACAGAAGTGAACATTTCGCCTGTTCTGGGAACTTTATTTTGAGGTTGCAGGGACGTTCTGAGAACGTTTTACTCTGATTCCTTGAAAGTTTCCCTGGGAGGTTTTATTAAAGCTCGGAGAACAGAAATTACAGATCTTTTTTTTTTCAAAACGTCTTTAATAAAGCTTTCAATAACATCTCTAGCTTACAGTGGGGAAAAAAAGTATTTAGTCAGCCACCAATTGTGCAAGTTCTCCCACTTAAAAAAGATGAGAGAGGCCTGTAATTTTCATCATAGGTACACGTCAACTATGACAGACAAAATGAGAAAAAAAAATCCAGAAAATCACATTGTAGGATTTTTAATGAATTTATTTGCAAATTATGGTGGAAAATAAGTATTTGGTCAATAACAAAAGTTTCTCAATACTTTGTTATATACCCTTTGTCGGCAATGACACAGGTCAAACGTTTTCTGTAAGTCTTCACAAGGTTTTCACACACTGTTGCTGTCTCCCGAGTGGCGCAGTGGTCTAAGGCACTGCATCGCAGTGCTAGCTGTGCCACTAGAGATCCTGGTTCGAATCCAGGCTCTGTCGTAGCCGTCCGCGACTGGGAGACCCATGGGGTGGCGTGCAATTAGCCCAGCGTCGTCCAGGGTAGGGGAGGGAATGGCCGGCAGGGATGTAGCTCAGTTGATAGAGCATGGCGTTTGCAACGTCAGGGTTGTGGGTTCGATTCCCACAGGGGGTAGGAAAAAAATTATGTATGCACTAACTGTAAGTCGCTCTGGATGAGAGCGTCTGCTAAATGACTAAAATGTATTTTGGCCCATTCCTCCATGCAGTGATGTTTTGGGGCTGTCGCTGGGCAACACAGACTTTCAACTCCCTCCAAAGATTTTCTATGGGGTTGAGATCTGGAGACTGGCTAGGCCACTCCAGGACCTTGAAATGCTTCTTACGAAGCCACTCCTTCGTTGCCCGGGCGGTGTGTTTGGGATCATTGTCATGCTGAAAGACCCAGCCACGTTTCATCTTCAATGCCCTTGCTGATGGAAGGAGGTTTTCACTCAAAATCTCATGATACATGGCCCCATTCATTCTTTCCTTTACACGGATCAGTCGTCCTGGTCCCTTTGCAGAAAAACAGCCCCAAAGCATGATGTTTCCACCCCCATGCTTCACAGTAGGTATGGTGTTCTTTGGATGCAACTCAGCATTCTTTGTCCTCCAAACACGACGAGTTGAGTTTTTACCAAAAAGTTATATTTTGGTTTCATCTGACCATATGACATTCTCCCAATCCTCTTCTGGATCATCCAAATGCACTCTAGCAAACTTCAGACGGGCCTGGACATGTACTGGCTTAAGCAGGGGGACATGTCTGGCACTGCAGGATTTGAGTCCCTGGCGGCGTAGTGTGTTACTGATGGTAGGCTTTGTTACTTTGGTCCCAGCTCTCTGCAGGTCATTCACTAGGTCCCCCCGTGTGGTTCTGGGATTTTTGCTCACCGTTCTTGTGATCATTTTCACCCCACGGGGTGAGATCTTGCGTGGAGCCCCAGATCGAGGGAGATTATCAGTGGTCTTGTATGTCTTCCATTTCCTAATAATTGCTCCCACAGTTGATTTCTTCAAACCAA
The DNA here is from genome assembly GCF_964263955.1 of Coregonus lavaretus. NCBI lineage: Eukaryota > Metazoa > Chordata > Actinopteri > Salmoniformes > Salmonidae > Coregonus > Coregonus lavaretus. Next base: position 6,337 of record NW_028161689.1, on the reverse strand, counting down.
GCTGCTTACCTATTGCAGATTCAGTCTTCCCAGCCTGGTGCAGGTCTACAATTTTGTTTCTGGTGTCCTTTGACAGCTCTTTGGTCTTGGCCATAGTGAAGTTTGGAGTGTGACTGTTTAAGGTTTGGACAGGTGTCTTTTATACTGATAACAAGTTCAAACAGGTGCCATTAATACAGGTAAAGAGTGGAGGACAGAGGAGCCTCTTAAAGAAGAAGTTACAGGTCTGTGAGAGCCAGAAATCTTGCTTGTTTGTAGGTGACCAAATACTTATTTTCCACCATAATTTGCAAATAAATTCATTAAAAATCCTACAATGTGATTTTCCGGATTTTTTTTCTCAATTTGTCTGTCATAGTTGACGTGTACCTATGATGAAAATTACAGGCCTCTCTCATCTTTTTAAGTGGGAGAACTTGCACAATTGGTGGCTGACTAAATACTTTTTTCCCCCACTGTATTTTGGGTAAACTTTTTGGATATCCAAGCACAGATATAAATTAATTTCCTTAGGAATTAAACACATTTCTTTTTCATTGTGACACTGCATCAGTGTGATTTGAACCTATAATCTTCTATTTCCTATCCATGGAATTAGTCCACCGTGCCACCAGGACAGAAGTTAAAATGCCACAGAGCCGCTGGAAAACGTGTGGGAGACAGCATTTGCCACAGTACATTTTTAATCTACACCACCTTCAAAGCAGCAGCACCAAACGGGCCAGTAACTTCTCAGCACATTTTTTGCGTTCCAGTTCAACATTTAGCTCTTGTGTCAGTCTACCATGGAAAACCACTGAAGACTACACGCAGAAAAGTCATGCTGTTTGTATTTGAGCAATATGATTGGCCGTTCATTCAAGCACCACTACGCTCCGGCGAGTGACAACTTCTCGAGCAAGTTGATAGCTATGTCCACGCAGCACACGCAGGCTGTCCTGAGCCCATTTACTCGCTAAGCTTATTTATTTTAGGGAAAGTCATTTACAAAAGTACACCTTCAATAGTGAACAACATACTAGCAATATGCTAGCTACTGTTGATAGTCTGCAAAAAAATAAACCTACAAAAATACACTTTAGAATTTGTTTTGGCTAATGGCTAGCCTACTTTAGCCAGCTAGATATCTTGTTTGGAACACAATTGTCTGAAAGGGGCAGCGTCCTATTTTTAGATGTAAAAAAAGTAATCCCAAAATGACATACTTTAAAACGAATGCAATGAATACAATGCAATTCTAAAGAATAGAGTAAGAATAGAGCAGCTTTTTAATACATATCATCATCATGTTTTAATACACAGACATGCCACCAGGGGTTTCATCACAGTCCGTAAGT